>NW_027206095.1:600000-766297 GCF_024711535.1 Dipodomys merriami | reverse complement strand
AAGAAGAAGAAGAAGAAGAAGAAGAAGAAGAAGAAGAAGAAGAAGAAGAAGAAGAAGAAGAAATTGTTCTTTAATTTTTTTGGGAAGGGTGGGAAAAATCTTGTATCTCCCTTGTGTCCGTAATCAGCCTCTTGTTGTAGTCTCTGGTCTGCTTTTGGTCCTGTGGCTTGGTTGGTTTCTTAAGTCAGTTTGTTCGAACAGGCAGAAAAATGCTCTGCTTTAACCAGGGTTTTGCGATCGTCCTCCCAGGATAGTTCAATGGGAGTAGGATCTGCTTTGAGTATTACAAAATTGGGAAATGGTCCTCAAGTTTGGAGATACTGTGATGAGGCTAGGTTCTGAGTAGAGTTGAGACACTTCAACAAACAGTAGCTTTTCTTTGGGATAGTTTGTTTGAAACTCACAGAGCCCAGCATAGAGCCATTCTCAGGGTTTCTGTTTACTTAATTTCAATTGATTGTCGAGGCTGCTAAAGGGAGGGGCAGCTTCTGGATCTGATAACCCTGTGAAGAAAGCCACTCCTAGCAATGGCACCCGAGCTGGGTGACTTTTCCCTGGGTGTAGCTGAGTCTGGCAGGTCAGGTTAAGTCCTTGTGACCTGCTAAATGACTCTAGTTTTATTCAAAGGCCTGAGTTGGAGCTAGCAGCTCCGCCGAGCTTTGTCGGTATCCAAGATGGAGATCTCCGGTACTGGGGGGTGGGAGCGGTAGCCTTCCCTCTTCTGCTCCCTGAGAAGGAGTGAGGACGTCAGGCTTCTACTTATGCCGAGTCTTGGTTCCTGGGTTGTCTCTGGTCTGCAAACTGCAGGATGAAGATGTCCCAAGGAACTCATTTTTATCCATATGAATAACAATGGAATGTGATGTATGTCATGATTGAATGGGCAATTCTTGAATTATTCTACGATAAAATTATATAGGATACTGATTGATATTAATCAATACTCTATTAACCGTTTAAAAACTTACATTCATTAAAAGGAGAAACAATGAAATACATAAGAATTGGTTGTCACATAGCATAGAGATGCCATTTTTTTCTGCCAGGACTGGGATTGCAACTCATGGTCTGGGTAACTGTGTTGCACTGTGTAGGAAGGGGAAGCTTGCTTTCTTGAAGTCAAGAAATATAAGTCTGGTCCTTACGCCTGAAATCGATCCTCACCACTAGCAAACATCCTATTTAAATATATGATTTATATTTACATACATATATTGAATCCATATTGCATTCAGTGTAGTTATTCATTTTACCTTTTGTTTTGTTCATGTAGTAACCAGTTATTTTATTGACTATTATGGCACATAGAATATTGATTACCTTGATTACATAGGATATAGGTCTGCATATGTATTCCACTTCATACCTGACACGCAGAATGTTCACAGAAAAGGAAAACATGTGTCACCATCTGTTTTTTACTCCACGATTCATTCTTTGGGAGTGCAGGCATATGAACTCATGGCCTACAGTGCCAAATCCATGAATGATTGAGTGTCAACATGCCATCCTGGGACAAACTGAGCTGACAGGCATTTCTCAGGACCTGAGATTGAGCCCCTTGGGTTAACAAAATAAGAACAGATTGGCACGCACATCGTAGTATGCTAATAAATATATATATATATTTATAGTGTGCCAGAGATGTCTATCCATTATTCAGTAATATAGACTACATTCCTAACAATTCTTGGGTATTTATTATGCTTCCATATAATTAATATTATTATTTTCATCCTTAATAAACTATTAATTAAATCAATGTCCTGAAATTATTGTGTCCCTGTAAGAAATACAAACAAAACCATACTAAAGCTCCCAGCACGCCTTTGTTTATTGCATCATTATTTACCATAGCTAAGATATGGAACCAACCCAGATGCCCCTCAGTAGATGAATAGATCAAGAAAATGTGGTATATATACATAATGGAATTCTATTCCTCCATCAGAAAGAATGACATTGCCCCATTTGTTCGGAAATGGAAAGACTTGGAAAAAATATAGTAAGTGAAATAAGCCAGACTCAAAGAGACATAGCTCCCCTGGTCTCCTTTATTTGCACTAACTAGAATATGTCTGAGTCAAGCAGAATAGGTCAGAGAAGTTGATGTTAGGGAAATGAACCCTAAGATATGTTTTCAAATGTTTATTTTTCTTTCATGGGCTTGTTTCTAATACATTTATAAGATTATTTCTTTGTTGCTTTGTATGTCCCTCCCCCATGGTATAACCCCTGCTTTAACTGTATTGATGTCGGTATAATTTCTGGAGGGGAAGGGCAAAAACAAATCGTTTAAATAGGGATACAGGTGTACTCATTGCAACAATAAGATGTACAAATCATTATGTCGAAATCGAACTTTGCAACTTTGGTGGGGGGAGGAGGATTGGGTGGAGGCACAGAGGGAGGATGGGAAGGGATGGATAGGAGAAACAAAGTAGGAGCCTACAATGCTTGACAAGAAATGTACTCATTGTCTTGCACAGGTAATTTTAACCCCTCTGTACGGTATTTTCACAAGAAAAAATAATAAATTTTAAAAAAGAAAAAAACAGAAGAAAAAAATCATGAAGATGACATGATCTTGTATTTAATGGACTCCCTGGACTCCACTCCCACGTTACTTGAGCTGATATGAAACTTTGGCTAAGTAGCAGAATATAATTTTGCCTCAATAAAACCAACCAAGAAAGGAATAAAAAATAAACAAGAAAGGAAGACACAGTTGGAAATTTGGGCTAATTTTGTCATTATGTTTTGAGAATTCAAGTTTCCTATAGAAATGCAACTCATATATAATCCTCAGTTGTGTTTTAAATGTTGTCTTAATTACATAACATTTCTAGATACAAAAGAGCTCATGATTCCCAACCAAAAATTTGAAAAAGTAAACATCAATCTGTTAGATTCCAAAGAAATGATGAAGAATTACAAAAGTTTAAGCCTGGAGAAATAGGAAAGTGCATTTAATATAGGACTTTGTAGACTTGCCTAAATTAGAATTAGATTTAAAATAGATAATTTTTGTTTGTAATTTAATATTCTATAGGATACTGCAAAATTCTTTTCAAATAAAAGATTTAATTTACAAATTCACAAATGATTCTAGCATTCTAATTGACTAGAGTAGTCTTTCAAGTGAGGTATAATAAGAACTTAGTTAATAGATAATTCCAACAGTTCATGTGTAAAATGATAATGTGAATAATCTAGACAAATTGTCAACAAATTGATGATATTAATTTATAAATATAGGAAAAGAGCAATCTTTTGAGACTTTGGTGTAACATGGTATGAAGAGAGTAATTGTGTGACAACATTTTTTTCTACCTTTACATAACACAGGAAGTAATTTCTTAATTATGTACCTCTGTATACAATGAGAAAAATGCTAGGTTTGAGGGGTTTTTAAATTTTGTTTTTGTTGTTCGGTTTGTCCTAGGGCTTAACCCCTGGGCTTGGGCACTGTCCCTGAGCCTGTTTTTGCTCAAGGCTACTGCTCTACCACTTGAACCTCAATGCCACTTTGGTCTGGCTTTTCCGTATGAGTTTATTGGAGATAAGAATCCAAGGAACTTTCCTGCCTGAGTGGGCTTTCAACCATAATCTTCAAATCTTAATATTAAGATATACAGATCTCCTGAATATCTATGATAGATTATATATATATATATATATATATATATATATGTATATATATATATATATAATATAAAATAAAAATAAAAATAAATTCTATTTGCAAGTGTTCTGATCTCAAGAATACTACTGTTGGGAAAATGATGTAGCAAAGTTAAGTGTATAATTCTTTCCACAATAGGAAGGGCATCACATTAGCATAAGTGTAGTATTTTTTCACAATATTGATAAACTAGTCATGATGTGAATTTAGGGAATTTTAACGTGCACCTTACAAGTTGGAAACTGTTGGGCTAGGATGACTTTACGGCATAAAAACTTGGGATTGACTGTCATAGAAATAATAGTTAATCTGATGAACAAAAGTTTACTCTTATGGAATTTTTTATTGGAAGTGGCACTGTGGCTCAAGTGGTAGAGCGTTCACCTTGAGCTGCAGAGTGCAGGGACAGTGCCCAAGCCCAGATTTCAAGCCCCACAACTTACCAAAAAAAAAAGAAATTAATTATTAGTTACTTCATAGTTTTATCCTCTACAAGAACGTGTCTATTTTTTCTGTTGACTTTTAAATAAGTAATGCCTCATTGAAAACTGCATCTATTGCAGAATTAAATAAAATACAATCAGGTACTCTTTTGAATGTCTCTAGTTTGGCATGTTCAGAATTTGAAAATGAGTAGTTAGTAGTCATAGGAATGTTGAGGAACAGATATATTCTCTCCTCTTAACAATTAGTAAGTTTTCAAAGTTAGGAGTTTCCATAGAATTGAACGGTTTTCTGTTTTAGTATGAGACAACACTAAAACTAGTGTTTATTTCCAAATAATGTCAAGTATATTCTGAAAATATGGTATAGTTTGATAACATTCCAGTTGATGTCTGATAAAGAAAGAGGTAATTCAAATTAACAACCAAAATGTTCATTTTTTAAAGGTAATACACATAGAATAATATTTACTATACCAATACAGTAAAATTATATTTTATGTAGCTCATTTTTTAACTTAATTTTATTGTAAAGGTTATATATAGAAGGGGTTGCAGTAATTGTAATGTATTGAATACATAACATGTCAAAATTTTTACCCCCTCCCTCATTTTTCTCACACTTTTCCTTCACCCCAATACCACTCACAAATTGTAATGTTAATTTCCAACATGTTGTCCTGTGACTATTGCTATTTCATTGGTTTGCCTTTTGTCCTTTGTCTCGCCATTTTATTGTTCTGCTTCCCTTGCCAAATGAAGATAAATGTATATACAATACACAGGCTGAATCCAAATACAACAATGGACAAACCATAGGGGAAAACATAAAAGAAAAAAGAAATCACATAGTACATTAAAAACAACAACCACAAAGAAAAACCTCTCTTTCCATATCTAGGAGTTTATTTTGCTCAGCATCATTTTATATGGTAATTTATACATAGCTATTGATTCATTCTGCTCATCTGCTAAGACTATCAGATATTTCCTAGTTATTACAAATGAGGGAAACCATGAAATCTGTTTCTTTGTGTCTTGCTTATTTTTTAAGTAGGATTTTTCCAAGTTTTTCCATTTCCTTATGAATAGGAAGCATAGAAGTACTCCGTACATATATAAACCACATTTTGTCAATTCATTCATCTACTGAGTGGCATATTGTTTTAAAACATGATTGCATGTAAGTATCACTTAAGGCCATTCAAAAATGACAGATGCCGCCTCACCAGATATACTAATATCATGATTTCTATGTAAGATAGTATTTTATGGTGGTACAAATGTTGAGATATAGGATGAGTCTAATGTATATCTTGCACGAATTAGCCAGGAAGAAATCCAATATCATGTAGGATAAAAATGGTAGTGACAAAATGTTTCCCTTGAGAAAGATATAGGAGGCTGCCAGAAATATGAAGTAGTTCAGATGAATTTGAAGAATTTAGAAATGCAAGCTCAATTATATCTCTTTAAATAATAATTATGTCAGTGGAAGACCAAAAAAATGGTAAGAGAAGAAAATAACTGACAGCAGATCATTATCCCAAGTTAGAGTACAAAAAGACATAATCTGTAACTTCCAAGTTAAAGAGATACCAATATAATACGTCCCACTTAATTTAGGTACATGCAAAATATTTACTTGGCTTTTCCCTACTTAAATGCTCCAAAATAAATCAACACTTACAAGAAAAGTTATGTTATTGCCATTGTTTCAACACTAACTGTGATCAGCCCGCTTTTTCTCACTTTGCACTTGGTAAATTGATGATGTTGTGCCTGATTAGAGTCAGAATTAGGGGCTTCTACTTGTACAATTATCCCAGAACAGTTTAAAGCAGTTTTCCCGCCCAAGATATCCAACTACATTGTCTGAAACTGTACTTTGAACACACCCTCACACCTGAGCACATTATTTGAAATTATAATTTAGCTTTTCTTGGCACACTTTGTGCCTTTGTCTTCTTTGCACATTCCTTTTGAGTTCATAGTTGCTCTATTTCCATTTCATCTGTACAAACTGCTAAGAACATTGTTCAACTACCACTTCTTGTTTGTACACGCCCAGTCTATGTATGAAGGTACTTTGTCCATGTTAAGCAATAGGGTAATACTCACTCTCTGAGGAGAAAAGTTCCACAATATAACCCTATGCGCACATTAAAGGATGTAGAATTTAAAGCATTTTGAGACAGTGATATTAGAATTGAAAGGCTCCTTAGGGACATTTTCATGGAGTTCATTAGTTTACCCAGGGGAAATATAAATATCCACAAAATTTGGAGCTAATTAGTAAGTATCCAAATTAACATTAGATCCTAGATGTTGTGTTAATAAAAGTCACGATTGTCTTATTTTTAAATCAGAATCCTTCACTACTTGACAATGTGTATGAGAAAGTGAAAGAAAAGCATTAAAGCAAAAGGTCTTATCTTGTCAGGCATTTAATCTTGGGGTGAGAGTAATGTCTGAATTTTTCCATTCAATAAAAGCTTGAAGTTTATAAGAACATTTTCCTACATATAAGAATTTGTGTCAGGTTGGTTGACAGTGTTATTTTAGCATGGAGATATACCTAACAAGATTTAGATTTCAATAGTGTATATGGCAGTTATGATGTGTCAATTGCTATTGAGGCATTTTCTATTCTAAGGAGGAATCAATTCCAGGAGTCTTCAGACACATCATTAAAGCTGTATGTTCAACCTAATACTTGGTGTTACTTGTCCTACATTTATAATGAGTAGGTTGATAAGATATCCAAACATATCTAAATATATTTCAATAAAATCCTAAACTGATATGCATAGATGGGTCACTAATTGGAACTGTACGACAAATTAGGCTTTTTTGTGCTGTAGTTCAATCTATAATCTCCTAGCTAAATAAAGTTTTCAAAAATATTCACAGAATACCAATAAGAAAAGTTCATGACAGTTATTTCTGTATAATATTTCTAAGGTCAGGATTAAAGCATTTGTTCCCAACATTTAGAATCAAGAGGATCTGTTGAATTAATCGATCCAGAATTTTATCCTCACATTCACATCTCAACATTTTATCAATATAACTTTCACCAAAACACTGTTCTTATTCAACTTGTCTATGTCCTTTTACTTTTCAAATCCAAATAGTAGGTTTGCTTCAATATCTTCCTGAAAATTCTTTCCTTCCTTTTCTTCTGTAAATCTGTGTTTATTCCTTTTTTGTTTCCTTATTTAACACTTTCCTCCAATCTTGTCCACTCTGGTACTCACATTTTTCACACTTTCGTCAGAATATTCCTTTTCCTCTTCCCTTTAATAATGTCCCTGATTTTATTATTTTTCATATTCATGGTTATGAATCTTTTGATGATGTCCAAACAGACCTATCTTTACATCTGTTTAACATAAATCTTAGAACTATCAGAGAGGTTTTTTCCTCTAAATCCATCTTTATCAGCAAGATAAATCCATCTAAATCCATCCTTATCACCAAGAATGTAACTAACACAGTTAGGAGACAGAGATGTGGAAAAACTTTAGATTTCCTCTTACCCTACCTCCATCCATTAGATAAGATGAATGATCAAGATTTTCTCAGTTTCTGTCATAAATGCAATTTCTATGTACTTCTTTTTATGACCCTGACACACCAGCCTATTGCAAATACTCATCACCAGTCACTCAGTCCTAAAACAACTTTTTACGAAGTATGCATTTCTCCCCAGTCTTTTCATATTGATCCTCTCCATCACCCAATGAGTCACCTTGTAAGCAAACAGAGTGAAGAACTCAGACAAAAATTCTAGTACAATTAATTACTCAGAATATTGAATGTTGGTCTTACATTTAATGGATGTAATCTGCCAGAAATGTTGAAGAATATATTTGTTGAATTCTAGAGCAAGGAAAAAGAAAGTAAACAGTCCTTACATTTTCTACCTTAGCTTACAAATAAGGAAAGAGTCAAATTCAGTTTGTTGGTATAAAGTCAGAAATAGTTTCATGCAGAAATAAAAATAAATTTTAACACCTGGCTCTGCAGCTTGTGTCCTTTTATGGTAACTGCAGATATGTAAGTAATCTTATGTAAATTGTGTCATGTATTTACAGCTGTAATGAAGAACATACTCTTAATATATCATTTGAAAACATTGGTTATTGAATGGTATCTATATGAGAATGTTATTTGAACTAATCACACTAAGTTGAACCCTACATCTTAGTCCATCAAAATGTGGAAATAAACGATTTTATTTATAAGAAAATAAAACCATCAAGAACAGTGAGTGTATATACATTAGAAAGACTGCTGGAATAACATTAGGGTTTTTACTGTCTGTACCTGTTTATGTGATTGTAATTCTTGATATTCAAACTCTCCTTTTGTTATTCTGTTTTGTTTTGTTTTGTTTGGTTTGGTTTGGTTCGTCATGGGGCCTGGACTCTTAGCCTGGCACTGTCCCTCAGCTCTTCAGCTCAATGCACTCTACCACTTGAGCCACAGTGCCACTTCCCGCTTTTTCTGCTTATGTGGTGCTTGAGGAATCAAACCCAGAGCCTCATGTAGACAAGGCCAGCACTCTGCCACTGAGCCAACTTCCCAGCCCTCATCCTCTTATTCTTATTGTATGTAATCCAACGCTGTTTATAACTATGCATTCAATGTGGGAAATCCAGCTTCAAAGATATTTACGTATTTTTTTTCCTTTTCAATCACAACATCGTCATTATCAGGCTACACTGTGGTCATCATCCTCCCCATCAAAATTATTATTAGCAACATAAGTGCTAATTATTGAACGTTGGATATGTGTCTATGATTTTATTATTTGTCTTTCGATTAATAATTTTTTAATGTTACCACTGTGCATGAATCCATATTGAAATTTTGAACAAATAAACAAAAAACATAAACCATATCAGGTAGTTTGACTATGTGCTTATAACAAATTATGGAATAGATTTTTTGGAGCATTGCAATTTCCTAATCAGTATGAATTGACTTCCTCTCTTCCCCTAACTACAATCAAATATTTAAGAGTTTGGGCAGAACCTGTTCAAGTAATATACTGTAAATATTACTATAATATCATGTGTATATCTAAAATTCCCTTGAAAGTAATAAGCTCTACTTTCTATTGAAATATTAGTTATTTTATTCTAGGAAAAGTTTAGAAAAATAGACTGTATATCTTTGAAATGTAAAAGGTCAAAAATAGTAGCATAAAATTTTTAGAGCGAGTCTGTCTTCTCTCTCTTTCTGTATCTCAACATCTGTCTTCTCTCTCTATATATAAATGTTATGTGTAGAATAGTATATTTTTACAGATTATTTGTCCTCAGAAATATATACATATATCTAAATTTATGTGTAAAATGATATACATTATAGTGAAACAAGTATCTTAAAATATAATTAAAATTAAAAAAAAAACTTCATGAAATCAAGTGCCGGTAACTCACCCTTATAATAAGAGCTATTCTGGGTGCTGAGATCTTAGAATTGTTTCCGAAACTAGCCCAGACAGAAAAGTACTTGTTAGATTCTTATCTCCAATTAACCACTAAAAACAACCCCCACAACAAAAAATGTAGCACATTAATTTCACAAAAGCATCTTTTAACTGCTGTGAATATTTCTTAGAAACATGAATACATGCCCCTGGAAAATGTTAAGTAAAAAATATAGAACATTTACGTCCATGTTAAAGACATGATTATTTAGATTGTTTAAGATATTTAGGTAATGATTAAAGTTAAGAATAATGATAGGTATGTCATATATTGGGACTGAATTTTATTCTATTTTACAATAGTAATAAAATGATATTTATAATGATTATATAAAATTACTCTTGCTTGGTATTTGAATGATCATAAGTGATAAATATTTTCAAATGATTTCCAAAGCAAAGGAGTATCAATTCTTTTGTAATTTCAAAACAATTAAGAAAATGATTTCAAGGCTGGTTCACTCTAAGTCTATATTTGTTTTCTTGTTCTAGTTTTCCTATGTTAGTAGAAATTAAAATTCCAAAAATTTCATGGATATTGGCATTTAGGAACATCTTCACATACACTAATATTGGAGTCCCTTCAGTGGAATTATTTTATTTCATTTGTTACTTTCACAAATAAATCAAGATGATTCTGTATTTTGTTATTTTTACTGCTTTTGGCTCTTATCTTGAGAATACGTTTTTCCTAGAAAACTAGAGATAAGCAATTGGATTGAGCATGTAACATATGACTTTCATAAAATGCAGATGCATAGATTTGTGTCTTTTGTCATTTGCTAAAAGTTTCTTCCAGAAAAGTTTCTCAATTACTTAGAAGGTTTACCCCTTCCCCTCCACAATTATACCGACATCAAATACAGTGAAAGCAGGGGTTATACTGTGGGGGAGGGACATAGAAACTAACAAAGAAATAATCATAAATGTGTTAGAAAAAATCGCACGAAAGAAAAGAAAACATTTGAATACCTACCTTAGGGTTCATTTCCCTAACATCACCTTATCTGACCTTTCTGCTTGACTCAGACATATACTAGATATTGCAAAAAAGGGAAACCATGGGAAAACAATAGGGATACAGGTGGACTCATTTCAACAATGAGATGTACAAGTCGTTATGTCGAAAAATGAACTTTACAACTTTGGGGGGGAGCAGGGAGGATTGGGTGGGGGACAGGGGGAGGATGGGAAGGGATGGGAAGGGGAAACAAAGGAGCAGGCTACAATGCTTGATAAGAAATGTACTCATTATCTTGCCCATGTAATTGTAACCCATCTGTACAGTATTTTCACAATAAAAAATAATAAAAAATACTTAGAATTGATGCATAATTCTATTCCATTTATCACATATACTTTTGGATTGAGTTATCTCTGTATAAACCCAAACGGACAAAATACCCTCATAATAAACAGAAATCACATCTTTGTTTTTAGCCAACACCAAAACATCTTTTTAGCTATTCTGCATTTTGTGTGAAGAAGTTTTAACAATAGTTTTTTTTCCTGACATGCAATTCACTTACAATATATTATCTCCTTTTATTGTGTACATTTTAGTGCTTTGGTAGTGAATAGTGCCTTCATAGGTTTTCAAAGCCCGATTTTCACAAACTTGCATTCCTTCAAATAGAAATGCTGTAAATTTTAGAACAGACATTAAAAATAGATATAAAATTCAGTTACAGGAATTTGCCCAGCATACATCCTCTATAGTGTGTGTTTTCAAAATTTGATTTTGCGGATCATTTCCAGGGTCTCACACATACTATTCAAGTTCACTGTCAATTAGCTACATTCTCTATCTCAATTTTTTTTTTAATTCTG
Organism: Dipodomys merriami; assembly: GCF_024711535.1. NCBI lineage: Eukaryota > Metazoa > Chordata > Mammalia > Rodentia > Heteromyidae > Dipodomys > Dipodomys merriami. The sequence goes on along the minus strand of NW_027206095.1, from coordinate 754,836 downwards.
TTTAATACATTCAAAGAAGTGTTATGCCTGGATCCTATAAAATTCTCTTTCACCTTTTGAAGACTTGAAATCTTATTTGCTAAAATGATTGTAGTATTATACAAATCGATCACTATCAGAAGTATCAATTTCTCCACAAATGCATTACTATATTTTGTGTCCTCTTTTTATATTATGGACTTATTAGTGAGTTTTTATTATTTCTTAGACACTAGAGCTTATTTCATATGCTCCTCCTATTGACTATTAATTTGCATATGTTATTTAACGAAATATACTATTCAGGAAAAAAATTTATATAGAATTAGAAGATATAAAAATACTTAAGTTTCAGGGGCTGGGAACGTGGCTTAGTGGTAGAGTGATGCCTTGCATGCCTGAGGCCCTGGGTTCGATTCCTTAGCATCACATAAGCAAAAAAAAAAAAACCGGAAGTTGCTCTGTGGCTCAAGTGGTAGAGCAGTAGCCTTGAGCTGAAGAGCTGAAGGACAGCGCCCAGGCCCAGATTTCTGGCCCCACATCCGGACCCATCCCAAAAAACACTTAAGTTTCAGAATCATTGTAGCATTAACATTGTAGTATTAACAAATATATGCCCTCTATCTGTTGGATATGGTTTCGTTTCTGTTATAGTGTCCTTTGAATTATGAAAGGTTATCACTTGATATAATCCAGTTCTTGCTTCTCTTTAGCTACTAATGTTTTCCATGTCAAATTTTTAGAAACCTTTCCTAATCCGATGTCATGAATTTTTACATTTATGTTTTACAGATTTTTACATCTCACATTTAGTTTGATAATCATTCTTTATACGGTTTGAGGTAGGCCTGGTGCCGGTGGCTCACGCCTGTAATCCTAGCTACTGAGGAGGCTGAGATCTGAGGATGGTGGTTTAAAGCTATCCTGGGCAGGAAAGTCCATGAGACTCTTATCTCCAATAAACCTCTAGAAAACTGGAAGTTTTGCTGTTGCTCAAGAGGTAGAGTGCTCACCTTGAGCTGAAGAGCACATGGACAACTCCCAAGCCCAGAGTTCAAACCCCATGACCGACATACATACACACAAAAAAAGGATTGAGGTAATATTCTAAGATCATTCTTTAAATCTAGAGAGGCAATAGTGCCAATACAACCATTTAAGATTCTGTTTTTATTTCATTAAGTCTCATAGCATCCTTTCCAAAATCTGTCGAACAGAAAACTAAGAATTTATTTTTGAAAAATCTGTTAACTTCTTCTATGCGTCTGTTCTTATAATAGAACTAGGTTATCTTCACTAAACATGGTAATAAGATTCAAAGCTTGTATGAAGGCTCAAGCTACACCATTTTACAAGATTGTTATGAATTCCTTAAATTTACATACGGGATTATTGAGCAGGTGGACCAATATTCTCCAGAGATTTCTGGATGTTTGATAGTCACTCATATTTTGCACCTTGTGAAAACACAAACCCCTGATATTATATATAGATAAATGTCTATAGAGATTGCTCAAAGCAACTAAAATTAATTTAGGAATGAGTTAAGATTTAGATAACATTATAGCATAATAAAGCTGAATGATAACGACTTGAGCTGTACTGCAGAAGAGAGAGAGATGGGGAAGAATGGTGGATCACATAGGAGCTGTATGTCATCGGTATTGTTTCAAAAAACAGAAAAAACTTCAGAGAAGGGAAGGAGAAAAATAAAGTGTCCTGAATCAAGTTTCTTTTTAATCCACCTGATAGTTTGGACTGAAAGTCAGATAACATGGAAAAAATAAAATAGAAAACAAAGCATTGTATAGAGCTGTTACAATGTAAAAACGTTGTAATAGGAATATTATTCATTTCCAAAGAAATAAGAGAAAGAATAAAACTAACAATTGCTAATATGGATAGAAGATGGATCACATTTTTTTTTAAATTGTATTTTATTTTATTTGAGAACATACTGTACAAAGGGGCTACAATTACATGGGCAGGATAATGGATACATTTCTTACCAAGCATTGCAGCCTCCTCCTTTGTTTACCCTTCACTTCCCTTCCCCGACTCCCCCTTCCCCCCACCCAATTTTACCCCCCTCCCCCCACCCAATTATACCCCCCTCCCCCCCCACACCGGCATTGTAAAGCTGGTTTTGACATGACATTTTGTACTTCTCATTGTTGCAACAGGTCCACCTGAATCCTTAAACGACTTGTTTGTCCCCATCTACTCCACATGTTATACTGACATCAAATATAGTGAAAACGGGGGTTACACTGTGGGGGAGGGACATACAAAGCAACAAAGAAATAATCTTATAAATGCATTAGAGATACATGCATGAAAGAAACGAAAACATTAAAATACATATTTAAGGGTTCATTTTCCTAGCATCACATTATCTGACCTTTTCCGCTTGACTCATACCTATACTAGATATTGCAAATAAGGGAAACCATGGGACCTATGCTTCTTTGGGCCTGGCTTACTTCACTTAATATAATTTTTTCCAAACCTTTCCATTTCCTAACAAATGGGGAAATATCATTCTTTCTGATGGAGGCATAGAATTCCATTGTGTATATATACCACATTTTCTTGATCCATTCATCTACTGAGGGGCATCTGGGTTGGTTCCATATCTTAGCTATGGTAAATAATGCTGCAATAAACATAGTTGTGCTGGTAGCTTTAGTGTGGTCTTGTTTGTAAACATTTGGGTAAATGCCCAAAAGTGGGATTGCTGGATCATAGGGGAGATCTATGTGAAGTCTTTTGAGGAACCTCCATACTGCTTTCCAAAGTGGTTGAACAAGTTTACATTCCCACCTACAATGAAGTAGGGTTCCTTTCTGTCCACATCCCCTCCAGCATCTGTTGTTATTGGAGTTCTTGATTTTTGCTGTTCTAACTGGAGTGAGGTGATATCTCAATGTTGTTTTGATTTGCATTTCTTTTATGGCTAGGGATGTTGAGCATTTCTTCATGTGTCTATTGGCCATCCTTCTTTCTTCTTCAGAGAAGCTTCTCTTTAAGTCTTTCGCCCACTTATTTATTGGGCAGTTGTTTCTTTGAGGATTTGTTGTTGGGTGGTTTAATTTTTTGAGTTCCAAGTATATTTTAGATATGAGACCCTTGTCCGTTGTATGGCTAGTAAAGATCTTCTCCCAATCGGTGGGTTTTCTATTGATCTTGCCAGCTATGTCATTTGCCCTGCAGAAGCTCTGCAATCTTATGCAATCCCATTTGTCCAACCTTTCTTTGATTTGTTGTGCTTCCGGGTCTCTATTCAGAAAATTTCGACCTGAGCCAAGGAGACCTAGGGTTTCTCCTATTCCATCCTGTAATGTTTTCAGAGTGTCTGCTTTGAGTTCAAGGTCTTTGATCCATTTGGAGTTGATTCTGGTGCAGGGTGATATATAAGGATCTAGCTTTAGTTTTCTACATGTAGTTAACCAATTTTGCCAGCACCATTTACTGAAGAGGCTGTCTTTCTTCCATTCTATTGTTTTAGCTTCCTTATCGAAGATTAGGTGGCTATAGGTCTGTAGGTTCATTTATGGGTTTTCAATTCTATTCCATTGGTCCTGAGGTCTGTTCTTATGCCAATACCAAGCTGTTTTGATTACTATGGCTTTATAGTAGAGTTTGAAATTTGGTATTGATATTCCTCCAGCAGTGTTCTTTCCGTTGAGGAGCGTTTTTGCTATTCGGGGTCTTTTATTGTTCCATATGAATTTTTGGATTGCCTCCTCTATTTCCTTGAAGAATGAGGGTGGAATTTTGATAGGAATCGCGTTGAATTTGTAGATAGCCTTGGGAAGTATTGCCATTTTCACGATGTTAATCTTGCCAATCCAGGAGCATGGGAGGTTTTGCCATTTTTTAAGTTCTGTGTTGATTTCCTTTTTCAAGATTTTAAAGTTTTCATCATAGAGGTCCTTCACTTCTTTGGTTAAGTTAATTCCTAGGTATTTTATTTTTTGTGGGGCTATTACAAATGGAGTTGCTTTCCTAATTTCAGCCACACTTTTCTCATTGTTGGCATATAGAAAAGCCATTGATTTTTGGGGGTTAATTTTATAACCTGCTACTTTGCCAAAGTTTTGAATCAGCTTGAGTAATTTGGGAGTGGAGTCTATGGGATTCTTTAAATACAAGATCATGTCATCTGCAAAGAGGGAGAGTTTTATTTCTTCTTTCCCTATTTGGATCCCCTTTATGTCTGCATCTTGTCTTATTGCTGTAGCTAGGCATTCTAATACTAGATTGAAGAGAAGTGGAGAGAGTGGGCATCCTTGTCTTGTTCCTGAGTTAAGAGGAAATGGCTTTAGTTTTTCACCATTGAGTATAATGCTGGCTGTATGTTTGTCATATATAGCCTTTATTATATTGAGGAATGTTCCATGGATTCCTAATTTTTCCAGAACCTTCATCATAAAGGGGTGTTGGATCTTGTCAAATGCTTTTTCTGCATCTATTGAGATAACCATGTGGTTCTTATTCTTGCTCCTGTTGATGTGATGAATAATATTAATTGATTTGCGTATATTGAACCAGCTTTGCATCCCTGAAATGAATCCTGTTTGATCATGGTGTATGATTTTTTGGATGAATTGTTGAAGTCGATTGGCCAAAATTTTGTTGAGAAGTTTTGCATCAATGTTCATCAAAGCAATGGGTCTATAGTTCTCTTTCTTTGATGAGTCCCTGCCTGGTTTTGGGATGAGGGTTATGATGGCTTCATAGAATGTGTTCGGTAGTGAGCTTTCTCTTTCAATTTCATTGAAGAGTTGGAGGAGTATTGGTGTGAGCTCTGCTTTGAAGGCCTTGTAAAATTCCGCTGTAAAACCATCTGGTCCTGGACTTTTCTTAGCTGGGAGGTCTCTTATTGCTGTTTCTATTTCGATGCTTGATATGGGCCTGTTAAGCTGGTTTAACTCATCTTGGTTTAGTTTTGGCATGTCAATATTTGCTAGGAAAAGGTCCATTTCTGTCAAGTTCTCAAACTTATTAGCATAAAGTTTTGAGAAGTATTCCCTTATAATGTTCTGAATCTTGGTTGTTTCCGTGGTGATGTTTCCATTCTCATCTCTGAGTTTATTAATTTGGGTGTGTTCTCTCCTTTTTCTGATAAGGTTTGCTAAGGGTCTGTCAATTTTGTTAAGTTTTTCGAAGAACCAACTCTTTGTTTTGTTGATTCTTTCTATAGTTTTTTTGGATTCTAATTCATTTAATTCTGATTTAATTTTGATTATTTCTTTCCGTCTACTGGGTTGGGGTTTATCTTGCTGCTCTTTTTCAAGGAGGTTTAGATGTGTCATTAAATTATTAGTTTCCGATCTCTCCAATTTGTTGATGTAGGAGCTCAGAGCTATAAACTTGCCTCTGAGTACTGCCTTTGCTGTGTCCCAGAGGAGCTGGTAATTTGTGTGTTCATTTTTGTTGAATAGCATGAACATTTGAATTTCCTTTCTAATCTCTTCCATGACCCACTCATGATTCAGCAGTGTGTTGTTCAGCCTCCATGTGATACCGGACTTTCTTTGGTGGCTTTTGGTGTTGAGTTCTAATTTTATTCCCTTGTGGTCAGAGAGAATGCAAGGTATAACTTCAATGTTTCTGAATTTAGACAAGTTTGCTTTGTGGCCTAAAATGTGGTCTATTTTAGAAAACGTCCCATGTGCTGCTGAGAAGAACGTGTATTCTGATGCTGCTGGGTGAAATGTTCGGTAAATTTCTGTTAAGTCTAGTTGATCTATGCAGCTGTTTAGATCTGCGGTTTCTCTGTTGAGTTTTTGCCGAGTTGATCTATCTAGTGGGGAGAGTGGTGTGTTAAAATCCCCAACGATTAATGTCTTTGGATCTATCTGGGATTTGAGGGAAAGTAGTGTTTCTTTGATAAATTTGGGTGCTCCATTGTTTGGCGAATAGATATTTAGAATGGTAATATCCTCCTGAAGGAGAGATCCTTTAATTAGTATGTAGCGACCTTCTTTATCTCTTCTCACGAATTTTAATTTGAAGTCTATTTTATCTGATATTAGGATTGCAACTCCCGCCTGTTTATGAGGGCCGTTTGCTTGGTAGATTTTGTTCCAGCCTTTAACCTTGAAAATGTGTTTGTTTTTACGGGCAAGATGTGACTCCTGCAGGCAGCAGATAGAAGGGTCTTGTTTTTTTATCCAACTAGACAGTCTATGTCGCTTAATTGGAGAGTTCAGTCCGTTAACATTAAGAGATAGGACTGAGAGGTATTTGGGAGTTCCTGCCATGTTAAGATGGATCACATTTTATCATATATAATTTTGAAAAAGCATACTAGGAATGAAAATTTTAAAAAGTCATAACTTAAAACACAATTTGTATTATAAGTAGACAGTATAGTTCAGTGATAAAACTTTGGCCTAACATATGTGAAGCAATTGTGTGATCTCCCAAGCATTACAAAGAACACACAAAGCACCCACACACAAAACCCACATAAACACACACACACACATAGCACATACACACATTTGGAATATTGTTATTATCATATTAAACAGAGGAAATGATCACAAACAGTAAAAGTATTTTAATATATGAAATCATAATATTGCTCATACTATTTAAAAGTTTAGTAGAAATAAAAGTCACAAGATACTTGGATTCTTATAGATTAAGTAAATTGAAAATTAAGAAATAAAAGACATGAGAAATTTGCAAACAAGTTTTAAATAATAAATATTTTGAAGCATGTATACTTTTATTTTGATAAAAGATTGATGTTACTGGTGTTTTAACTCAAGATTTAGTATATGATACCCAGGTGCTCCATATCTTGCTAGGCATGGCTATATCTCTAATCATTTCACTCTGGAAATTTTATGATAAGGTCTCATAGTTTCCCAGTCTATCCCGAATTACAAACCCTATTTACATTTCCCACCATAGTTAGAAAATGGAAACCACAAATCATTATGCCAAGCTCAGTTTTTTTAAATTGAAGTATAAATATTTCAAAAAGTGACCATGTAATGCAGCCTTTTTTAACAAAGTATGTGCTTCTTGAAAACACAGTATTCATTACCTGAACAAATATGTTTAGAACTTTAAGAAATTAAATTTATTTGAATTCATCAACCATATAAAATTTAAGAAAATAGTTTTTAAATATTCACATGTTAACTATTTTGAAAGCAAAAAATATATCTCTGAATAATTTACATGTGTTAAAATTATACAAAACTAAATTAACTAATCCTATAACTCTGAAAAAAGAATTACCCTAAAGAAACAAAAGAAAATAATTAAGTTCAAAATTTAGAAAATAAAATGAAGTGTACTCTTTAGTTGACTTAAATAACTGTAAGCCCTCTGTATATCAATTTTATAATAAAAAATGCATGAAGAAATAAAAATAGCCATTGGTCAATATCGACAGGAAAAGCACCAGTAGTTTTTTTATTGAGTGTGCAAAAAAATCAATGGAAGCGATAAATATTTTCCTTCCATAATAAATGTACTCATTACTTTATTTCGGTAACTTTATCCCCTCTGTAAATTACCTTTACAATAAAATTAATTTGAAATTAAAAATAAACTAAATAATATACCAATTAAGAATTCATAGAGAGCTAGGAAGTTGGCTCAGTGGTAGAACTCTTGCTTTGCATGTTTGAGGCCCTGAGTTCAATTCCTCAGCATCACATAAACAGAAAAAAAAAAACTGGAAGTGGCGCTGTGGATCAAGTGGTCGAGTGCTAGTCTTGAACTAGCCTTGAGGAACAGCGCCCAAGCCCAGAATTCAGGTCCCACGATCCGACACCCCCCCCCGCCAAAAAAAAAAAACAGAATTACTAGAAACCATTGGCTTAAAACTTTTTAAAAAACTGCCCTAAGTACCCAAGTAATATAATTTGATGATACTATTTAAATATTTCAACTTCAGCAGAGAAGCCAAAAGTTTAAAAACTGTTACAAAGTAAATTAATAAATCTGAATATATTACTATTAATAATAATCATAAGATGAATTTATAGTGGTAGTCAAATAGGTAAGAAATGAGGCAATTTGCCATTTGTTGGATTTAATATGTGAGAAAGAATTTTCTAGGTTTCTTAAAATATATAATCAGTTTAATGAAGAAATTATTCTGTCACATCATATGATAATTAGATGAAGCTGATATTAGAGCAAACAGCAGATTGTACTAAGTTTTTGCATGTTAAAGTATATGCTTATTTTGGTTGTGGGAAATTATGTTCAACTTGGGTATTGTTTTTGTAGAGTGGTGTCATAACCGTGGTTAATTTTAGGATAGGGGTTCCCTTTCAAAAGAACATGCATCTGATCTGACTTTTTAGCCTTCCCATTATCAAGGGCATAAGAGTTGCACACCAAATTTTCTTGCTTCCTAACTTGGCTGGCCTGGATTCGGCAGCCCTTCCAATCTTAACCTGTAGATAGTGCAGGATGGTGGAAATGATCCAATGCACCCAACTATAGATTGAGAAGGAAGTCCACTAAACTTTTGGCCTGGGTTCTGTTCTCAAGCCTCCTCAGTAGTTAAGAGTTCAGATGGGAGCCCCTGGTGCCAAGCAATAAGAATATTTCTTAAAGCAACTAGACATATATATGACTTAGGCATGTGAACACCTCAGGACAAGAATAAAAAAGCAGTGAAGTATAGAGGACAGGCCCAATTTTAACTAGCTACTTGGAGGCTGAGTAAGCTTAGCTAGCTACTCTGGAGGCTGAGATATGAAGACCACTATTCAATGTGAGTCCAATCATGAAAATACATGCGATTATCTCCAAAAAACCAGAAGTGGAACAATTGCTCAAGTGGTAAACCACTATCCTTGGACACAGAAGCTTAGGGATGATGAATGAATAAATGAGCACTTGCACATGTGCATGCGTGTATACATGTGCATGTAAACACACACACACACACACACACACACACACACACACACACACACACACGAGTATTTCAATGCGAAGTTCTTTTTTTACCTTGCTGTACCCTATTTCCCTGTATTAGTTTACAAACTAACAAAATCAGCTAAGCACCTATTAACTTAGAACTCATCATGTTTCTCTAAAGTCAACTCTCTTTTTAGAAGCATGCTTTTATTTGACCCATATGTAAACTATTCAGGAGTTTGATTCTTCTCCCTCAATTCTGTAGAATTAGATGATTGTTTAGCTTCCCCCTAGCAATACAATTTTGTTAAATCTTGCATCAAGCAACGTATTTCTTTCACTAGAACGCAAGCCTCTCTCAAACAATTAATAATAGGTTTTTCTTCTCTTTGCTTGCATCTGTAGTTTTCTTATCTTCATAGATTTCATGATGATCTGTCTGTGCATGGCAAAGACTGCTGTGAAAATAAAAAAACCCGTCGCAGAACTTATCATTTATGTGCCATCCATAGATATGAAGATGTTTAAATATTACTGAAATTGCTTTGTAATAAATCATGTTCACCTTGACTATCATGAAAAAGAAGAATTGGTTTCTCAGCACTTTAAGTAAGAACTTCATTGAAAGAAACAAAAGGACACGTGAGGAACAACTCAACACATACATTCAAATGAAACAGCACAACCCAAGAAAACAAATTAATTCAGTAGTCAAGAACCTGCAGGAAATGCAAAGACTTAAAAAAAACATCAGTTATCACAAACTTATGAAAATCCTGACTACATGGGAGTCTACTCTTGAGAGGATAGAGGTTAAAGCCCAGACTGGACAGAAAAATCAGTACACAATGCCATGCACCTGTTATTCTAAATTCCAGGAAGAATAACATAACATGGACTGAGCCCAAGGTCATACACAAGGATCTGAAAAATAATCAGGATAAGTTAGCGCTGGGGACATGACAAAGTGGTAAGAACATCCATTTAGGGGGCACAAGACACTCAATTCAAACTCTAATATTTGGGTATTAAAGTAAAAAGCTATGATTTTAAATAATTGGAATAATTGTAAGATTTGAATATTTGAGTAGAAAAATGCATGAGAGAGATAGAATGAACCCAGGTTCTAATGCTTTTAACTTAAGTGAAAATATTTTATGGTACTTCAGACAAAATAGAGTTACCTTGCAAATGATCATGGTTGTGCATTTGGGTGATGGAAATACTTTAATTACACAGGTGTAAATTAAATAGATTTTATTTGGGTAGATTGTACTTCTTAAACTAAGAACCTGGATGATGTCCCTGAGATTTTTCTCTCAAGGCTACCACTCTACTATTTGAACCACAGTTCCAATTCTGATTTTCTGTTGGTTGTTTGGTGATAAGAGGCTCCTGGACATTCTTGCCCAGGATGGCTTCAAACTATGATTGTAAGATCTCAGCCTCCCGAGTAACCAGGATGCCAGGCATGAGCCATCGATAGTTTTAATAATTTAGTAAATTGTACAGTTACTGAAATTATACATTATCATTATAACCTGCATAATATATGTGTGTATGTATATATCAATGAAATACGGATAGAAATATTTTAACATATTTTTGTATCTACAGTACATTCATGAAATCATCAATTGTAAAATAAAATGGAAAAAAGTTAATAAGGAGCAAAACAAAGGAAATTATCACATGTTTCTTGTTGTTGAATGGAATATGAATTCAAGAATCAGGTTGGGAAAATCATCTCTACCTTAACAAAATGGATAAGAGCTATTAATTCCAATCCATCTATTTGCCCATGTTGTGCAACCTCACACAAGGGTGTCAAAACCAAACCACACTTTTTGCCTTTGCTTTTAACTCACCTGATATAATTTACGGGTTAGATGAAGTAATCAAATAAAGATTAAAATAATATTATGTGAGGCTATGAATTAGAGCTGAACATGATTATAAATATGATAATAACTAATTAAGTTGCATATTTCTTACGTTTACTCTGTCATGTCCCTCATTCCCACATTAGGAAAGTACATAGAAGGTTCTCACTAAATTATATGTACAATTATGAAAAAAATGTTTTGAAAGAATATGGGCACAGTGGTGTTTTAGCTTATTGAGACCTGTAGGGGTAAGTGTAGGCGTAAGTGTGTTTTTGAGGACTTGCAATACATTGTGATGAAGATGAAGGGAAGGATGTTCTTATTCTGGAAAACTGGATAGAGTATTGCTCCCACAAAGGAAGTGATGAATTATTCCATAGCGTAACAGTAAAATCACTTTCAAAATCATGTTCACTGATGCACTATTAACTGTAGCCAAGTTACGGAAACAGCCCAGATGCCCTTTGGCAGAGTGATGATTAGAGAAAGTGTGGCACATATACACAATTGGATTGAACCCATCCATTTTGAAGACTGTTACATTATTTGCAACAAAATGGATAGATCTAAAAATATATTAATGGAACTAAGTCAGAGCCATATTTGGAAGCTAGAAATTTATACAAGTTTACACAAAATTATTAACCAAAGCATGCTATTTGCAGAGGAGTATTTCAAAGGTGTAATTTCTTATAAAATTGAACTTTACTTCAACAAAATGAATACCAGGAAACTATCACTTGGAATATGTGAGTGGAAGTCCAAAGGAAGGAATAAAGAGAAATATGGAGGAAGAGAGTGAAGGTGTAATATTCAATGCAGATAGTATGAAACTAGAAAAAATTGAAGTGGGGTGAGGTTTGGAAGGGTGTGGAAAAGTTATATAAAGAACCGTTTTTCTTAAAAAAAACTGATATGTTGAATGAAAATTCCTTTGTACAAGTATTTAAGATAATAAGAATATAATTAAAAACAATGGAGACATCTTATCTTAAATTCTATTTCCATCTCTTTTAAAAAATAAATTTATTTGCTCTATAATTTGATGAGAGGGATGGATTTTGTGGCTAGCTAGATCATTGCACATCTGTCTCTTTCTTCTTCTCTCCCTTTCATTGTTCTCATAGGTAATATGATTGCTCCATAATTATCCTAATTTATTTTGCTTTTATATTTTTGGTTGCATCATTTCACTTTCTGCTCTGCCATATCCCAATCCATTTACATAGAAGACATTATTTCCTGTTTTCTCATTCTTAGAATAAGCTGCACAAGAAGACAACACTGGTCCTCATTTTCAGTCTCTACCTTTAAATATGGAGGAAAATCTTTCCTCTGCTCTCTACCAATTCCCTACTCTCCAGTTAGAATAATTTAGAATAGTAAAAATGAAAAAAGAGAAAATAAATAATAGTGAATAATAATAAAGCCATAGAATGAACGAAGAATGGAACAAGGGGCAAGTACAGCTAGAATACTTAATATACACATGTGAGAAAGGAAGTGGTAAATCGGAAATAAATCTTGTAGACTGGGTTGGTTGAGAATGATAGAAGGAGTGACTCTGATCCCGGAACATTGGACAATTAGATGGACATATTTGTAACACACTTTCACAACTTTTTGAAATTCAGTGAAAAAACACAACAAAAAACAAAAACACACAAAAATCACAACCAAACAGAAATCTCTATAGAGTACGATTATGACCTCTTAAAATTTTAAATAGTTAATGAAGGACAATCTTGGGAAAAGCATACAAAGCTGTTCGAAGTGAGCAATTTGGGGTAGAGGAGAATTTTTAACAGATTTAAATAGATTGTTTAAGGTTATAAATCACCTACATCTGCTCCAAATATTTTCTTCTGCGAGTTCTCTTGGTCTGAACTGGATATTCCAGTCCTGAGCCACACTTGATAGCTTGTGAAGATAGAATGGAAGAAACAAGATCAAGAACCCATTACTCCATTGGAGAGGAAACAGTCTTCTACGTTTTCTCTCATTTCTATTGACTACTTTTATTCATAAGTTTAAGTCAAGTGATTTGAATTAAATATTTCCTTCTTTGTTCTGGCAAAGTAATTGGTCAAAATAATTCACTAAATATTATTAGCCATTTTTTTCTATCATGCTGTTTTCTTGTCCAAGCGAGTCCATTAAACTTCCCCCTTGCATTTGGTTGCCACGGAAACCCAGCATCAATGTTAATGAGGACAATCACTAATGCAAAACTTTGTCTCCAAAATACCAGTCCAAGAAGCTGTGATCACAAATATTTAGCTATACATTTTTCTTTTTTCTTTTACCTTGAAAGTCTTCTTGTGTCTAAAGTGCCCTCAAAAATAAGTACTCTGCCAATTTTTGGATCAATCACTTACAACCTCAAAGATATTTTGCTAACAAGATGCTTAGAGGAAACCGAAGAATACTGCACTTTTATCTTCTCTCTTAAGAATCTCCTTAGATACCATATCAGGAACAGTGAAGTTATTCTTTGCAAAATTATTTCAATAGATTATTTTTTTTCTTCATCTTGCATTTGCTCAACAAGATCTATGGAGAAGAATAGAGTGGAATCACCCATCCTATGGATGACTGTCTTTTACAAAAGGACAATGCTCCTATGTCCTATTTCTCTGTCCTCCTCTTAGCTATTGCCTGATTTCCAACTAATCACAGATTCTTAGCTTCAAGTCTAATGAAGGTGAAGGACTATAAGGCCTCCCCCATTGCTACATTGTAGGGCTAGATCTCCAGCAGGATGTAAGTGTGAACGACGCACTCAAGGAACACACGTTGGGAGAACAGGCTTAAGCAGGTCTGGTTTATTTCTGCACAAGGGTTGGGATTTTATAGCCCCAGCTTTCCCAACCTCCTGAGTCCTTCCCAGCCAATTACTTAGCAGGGAGTTGATGATGGGCACTGCTTGGTGACAGGCACTGATTGGTCCCCCGGGGGCATGTAGGGAGCACGGACAGCTCATGGCTGGAAAGCTAGGCACACGTGCCTGTGGGTCACGTCTCTATGAGCAGGAAGTGTGCTTCAACTGCTACTCTAGCTGACTCAACCAGATATGACCGACTCTACCCACAAATTTTCCCTTTTCTTTTAAAAGGACCGTCATTATGGTGATCCGTCATTGGAGGCATTTTTGCCGGGAGTGCAAGCATTTAATAATTCCTAGGAGAGTAAGCCCTACAAGGGCACGGCCTCCCCAGATGACCAGAGAGGATGGCGAAAACCATTGTTGTAACTTTTTAAGCACATCTTCTAAAAAGGAGACAGAGGGAATAAGCTGAATGGTGGTCTGGTTTAGGTGGGTAACATCATGCAGCAGGTTTTGGTTGAAGTTTAAGTACTTAAGGGACTTAGGGCCTTTGATTTAGTTACTAAGTTCAGTGAAATTGGGTACGGGAGTGGAAAGCTGACAGACAGAATTAGTCATAGCATTACATAGTCCTCCTTGTTGTAATCAAAGAAACGTAATCTGTTCTTTGAGCAAGTCTATTTGTTGTTGGAGCACAATGAGGCATCCCTTAAGATGATTGGCAACTTGTAAATGTTATAATTCTATGGATGACAGTTGAGGGATGAGCTGGTTTATCTGTTGCACGGTGGACACGCTTTGGGACAGCAATATAATGGCGGTGGTAGCTGAAGCCACAGTAGCGGTGATTGCGGACCCAATTGCAAGGATCAATCCTACTGCTCTTTTAGTGCACGGATGAATCAATTGAACCTGGGAAAACTGAGAGTCATTAGTAGCCAGAACAATAAATGGGGGAACACGTACCAAACCTGCAAAAGGATATGAGTCATTGGGTTGCCAGTGATTGCTGAGAGTGCAAGTAGCGGAGGAGTTGTCTCCTAGAAAAAAAAATAATGGGGCTCTAACCACTACCATTCCTGACACCGGGTCATATCCAGATCAGTTACACCGACGAATATTGGCCAGTAGGAAAGGGGACAAACCGAGGCAGGAATGTGATGATCAAACGATTGGCATGGGGGGTCCTAGGTCTCCCAATCGTCCTCCTGAAGAGTCATAAAACTCCTTTAGATTTTGAGGTTTGGGATCTTTTTCAGATTGGTGTATATAGCTGGGTCTCTACCCTTAAAAGAGTTTTAAAAGAGAAACGATGAAGATGAACCAGTGGGTGAGGCTTCAATAGCCAAGAAGCTGTTTTTAATTGGAAATCAGGAAATTGCTTAGAGGAGGACATAGAAGTAGGACACAGAAGCGTTGTCCTTTTGTAACAGACCTGTCTTCTAAGGGATGGGTGATTTACCTCTATTCTTCTCCATACATCTTGGTGAGCAAATGCAAGAACAAGAGAAAAATAATATGTTGAAATAATTTTGCAAAGAAAAACTTCACTGTTCCTGATATGGTATCTAAGGAGAGTCTTAAATGAGAAGATAAAAATGGAGTATTTTTTGGCTTCCTCTAAACATCTTGTTAGCAAAATATATCCTTGAGTTTAGAATTGATTGAAACAAAAAGTGATGGAGTACCTATTTTTCTGGGCAATTTAGACACAAGGAGACTTTCAAGGTAAAGGGAAAAAAAAGTTAGCAAAGTATTTGTAATCACAGTTTCTTGGATTGGTTTTCTGGAGACAATTTTTACATTAGATTTGTCCTCATTAACATAGATGTTGTTTCATGGCAACCAAATGCAAGAGGAAAGTTTAATGGACTCACTTAGTCAATTAAACAGCATAATCAAAAAAAATGGCAAATAACTTTTAGTGAATTATTTGACCAAATACTTTGCCAGAATAAAGAAAGAAAATGTAATTCAAAATGAATTGACCTAAAAGTATGAATAAAATGTAGTGAAGAGAGATGAGAGAAAAAATAGAGGATTGTTTTCTCTACAGTGGAGTAATGGGTTCTTCATCTTGTTTCTTCCATTACATTTTTCCAAGCTATCAATTGTGGCTCAGGACTGGAGTATCAAGTTCAGACAAAGAGAACTCATAGAAGAAAGATAATATTTGCAGCAGATATAGGTGATTTATAACCTTAGATAATCTATTTAAATCTGTTCAGAATCCTCCCCTATGCCAAACTACCCTCTTTGAACATCTTTGTTTGCTTTTACTAAGACTTACCTCCATTAACTGCTTAAAATTTTTGAGAGGTCATATTCATACTCCCTACAGATTGCTGTTTGGTTGTGATTTTTATGTGTTTTTGTGTTTTTAACTGAATTTCCAAAGGTTGAGCAGGTGTCTTACAATTAAATTTGTCCAACTAATTATCCATTGCTCCTGGATCACAGTGACACCATCTATCATTCTCAACCACCCCCTTCTCCAAGATTTATTTCCGATTTACCACTTCTTTCTCAAATATGTACATTGAGTATTCTAGCTGTACTTGCCACTTGTTCCATTTTTCATTCATTCTATGTCTTTACTATTATGGCTCTCTGGTTTCAACTTCCTGATAGTCATTCTTTTAAACTGTCTGTTAATATTTGAAAGGTTTATATACATTCCATGGAGTTTCAGTCCTGCACATACTTGAACTAATGTCATCTTATATTTCCATAATTCATTCATCTGCAATAACAATTTGCAAGACTGGAGACTTGAAACACTTAGACATGATTATATTCTCATCCAGTTGAAGATTAATCATTAGTCAACAAGAAAGTTTAAAAATGGCTTTGAATATATTCTTAACTACCAGTTTTTATAAATGGTTTTGTACAATGATGTGTGATTATTTTATTTTACATGGAATAAAACTTTCTACTACCTATAAGTTTTGGAAAAAGAAGAAAAGTAACATATACTACTATAGAAGAATATGATAGAAATAGAAGATAGATTTTGTCACATCTCAGATGAGTACCCATATTCAAGAATTAAAGACATATTTCTTACTGTGTTAGACAGAGGGAAAACAAAACAGCATATGATAAGGCAAGTATTTGTGACTTTTTAAAATGCCCCTTATTAAGTGATGAAATTTACTTTATTAGCTAACGTTTAGGGTTGAAATATGGGAGGCTGACCTATTTAACACATTTCTGGAAGGCACCTACTGAGCAACACAAATGGTGCGTGGTACTATTTCTACACTTTAATGAATGGTTGAACCTGTCTGACAATAGTGCTGGGTAAATGAATCAACTCTATTATAACTTACTCCCTACACTTGAAAAACTTGTAATGTCACTAAGTGTCATCTACTTATCAAATGTTGTTTTGGTAAGTGTGATTTCAAAAAGTTTCTTTGAAAAGGAATACACTTTCAGGAGATTAAATGTAGGTTGGTTTGAGAATGACAACATTTTTATACCACAGAACCAAGTTGTACTAAAGTACCAGTGTTTTGAAGCACAAACGATCTTCTCAATTAATGTTTTGCTGAATTACATTTAACCTCTAAGTCATTTTCCTGACCATGGTAGATCAATCACAGATCTATCCTTCCAGGAACTATTTTTTGGGCCCACTTATGCTGGACTGAAATATTACATTAGTCATTAGGGGAGGGGTATTAAAAATAATCTTGTGACACTTTCTGATCTTGTTCACTCATATGGGCTGGTCATCTGTAAATTCAGTTTGAAATACAGTAATTTCTCTCGATTTTGTGACTTCATCTTTCATTTTAAGTTGCCTTACATTACACAATTGCTTGCTGCTAATTCTTGTTTCTCGAGGAATTGAAGCCCTGAAATATAAGAAATGAGAAATTGAGATGGATTTTCAGTTACTGTCTGCTGGCATGTTGCGTAGGCCTAGGTGAGAAATCTTGCCCCTGTTATCTGATGATGCAGGTAACCCAGCCATAAGATATTAGGACCCATGGGTCTATAGAAGAATAATGTCTTTTAGATATCATATTAGCACAATTGGAGTATAATATGTAGGAATGCATCAGAAATATGTAGAAAAACAGTTTGGGACCAGTGAGTTAAAACAATAAATAGAGCATCAGAGTAAAATCTCTTAGAGATTAGAGGAAAACAACATTGATTTTTAAAAATGTGAATTCAGAAGACCATGAACACTTAGAAGGCATCACAAGTTTATACCGAAGACATTGCATTGATACTTTTTATATTCTAATATATATTATAAACCTAATTTTTATATTCCAATTCTATTTATTGGAATAAATAAATATCAATTTATTTATCAAATTATCAATTGATTCTAGTAAGTTTCACTGTGTGAAATATAAATTCAGCACATATAAATATAAAATATATAACTAAATATAATATAATAAAATGGCACATGTTTTGCATTGCTCTGTTTTGGTTAGGGAATCAAAAGCAACTCTGTTTTAAAGTATTTTTCCATTATCTCTACCTCAGTGTTTGATAGAGTTAGACTTAAACCTTTAACTTTTGTAGATTTACAGACTGGAGGCAAGAGGAAACATTACAAATTTAAGGCCTAATAACAAGGAGAAACATATGGATTTCTCCTGGAGCTATGAAAATATTTGGTGATAGAAAGGCAGTAGTCTAAGTTCCTGCCTGGTTGGTAGGTAGACAGGCCAGGACATTAGGTAATCATGCATATGAACAATTTTTTCACCTTCTTGGCTTTAGCTACTTTTGAAATGGTAGGTATAATAAACAATTATATTTTGATAAAAACCTTCCAGTCTGAAAAGTTCTGTCTGAAATATTCATTTTTATTTTTTTTGAGAGAAACTTTTTATTTTTTTTAATTTAATTTTATTTTATTTGTGAACATACTGTACAGAGGAGTTACAATTACATGGGCAGGATAATGCGTACATTTCTTACCAAGCATTGCAGCCTCCTCCTTTGTTTACCCTTCACATCCCTTCCCAGCCTCCCCCATACCCCCCCAATCCCAATCTTTCTCCTCCCCCCCTTCCACCCCCCCCCCGCACCGACGTTGTAAAGCTAGTTTTGGACATGACAACTTGTACTTCTCATTGTTGCAACAGGTCCACCTGTATCATTAAACAACTGGTTTTTCCCCATCTCCTCCACAAGTTATACTGACATCAAATATAGTGAAAGCAGAGGTTATACTGTGGGGGAGGGATATACATATGATCCCTTGGAACTAACATTTATTTTGTTCAAGTAAGACAATTTACGCAATCAGGGTAAGACATTCTGGTTGGTCTGATCCTACATGGAAGAAGGGTAAAGTGTCAGGTAGACATTTGTGCCAATGAGACCTCATTTGGGAAAATTTCACCTGCAGAAGTTTAGAAGTAGCTCTTTGAATCCGTTAGCTACACAGAGCAAACTCAGTTGAATAAATAAGTACTTGAAAAAGCCATCCCCTTTGGACCTAGCTAAAAATGCTTCAAAGTATGATTAAACTAAAATGAAAACGATTTAAAATAGTCATTGACAAAAAAAATACAAACGTGAGCAATCAACTGAACAATATAATTATTTTCCATTATACACAGAATTTTAGGGAAATAAGATCAGTAAAATTGTTAGGAACAATAAGGTTTCCTTGTTACAAACAGGCACCCAAGGATATAATCCTGTATAAATATTGCATCATTAACTACGTAAATTTAGAAGACATTACATGCTTTAGCAGCACATGTACCCAAATTACACCAATACAGAGATTAACATGGCAATTGCAAAGGATGATATGAAAATCTGTGAATTATTCCAGATTTTTCATTCTTCAGATGCAAGAAATGAAAAACAATTATTAAAAAGTTGATTACAAAATTAGATATGTAACAATAAATGTAATTCATATAAATAAAAGTTTGACATCAGTGTATTAAATCTTCACATTAGAAAGGCCTTTACATAGCATAATCGTTATAAAACTTTTAAAATTAGACAACATTGTCATTTTATTCCAATGAAATATACTATAAGTACCTAGTAAAAAAGGAATCTTAAACTGTTTTGGTATGATATGCAATTTGAAAGGACACATTTATTAATGAACCTATATATTATAAAACAATGTAGAATTCAAAGTCTTTTATCTAGGAAAGAAGAAAATAGATTATGGGCATTATACAAACAGAATACAGAATATTTTAAAGTATAATTTTTCTCATAAGCACCAGAAATATCTTTAGTTTCTTTAGTACTCATTTCAACAGATAAATTAAAATTATTTCTGAATAAAAAAAGCAAAAACTCGAGGGGGTCAAAGATGGTGATGGGGAAGTAGGGGAATGCCACAGCTCTCCCCAACCAAAAAGAGAGTTTGAGTTCCAACGTTTAATCTCCCCAAGAGACCGACAACAAAATAAATCAACATCCAGAGAAAAACAGGAGTTGAAAAGAAGAATTTCACAACAGAGAAGCTTGAAGACGTCTCCCCCAACGTCTATTGGTCACAAAGCAGCGTGCCAAGCCATGGCCAGCCCAGCCTGGTGGGAGCTGCCGGTGGCCCAGAGACACAGGGAGTTGTCTGCAGATCACCTGTACCAAAAACCCCTGGGGTATCAGTGTCAGACTGGCTGATCCTGATGAATGAAGAAACCTCTGAGCAGGGAACTTACACAAAGATCCCACCTCTTCCCCTCACTCTCCATTGGAGCAGAGAGGGTCCATCCCACCAAAGCCACTCAGCCCCATGGCAGGAACCTCAGAGATACATGAGATGCCCACAGAAGACCAGAGCAGAACTGAGAGGAACTGGTGCTGATCCAGAGATCGCAAACAGAGACAAACCCCAGCAATCAGAACCTGCACAGAGGCCCCTCCCCACCCCTCTGGTGGACGCCGGAGGCCCATCCCGTGGAGTGGACCCAAACAGTGTCAAAGGAGGCAGTGACAGAATAGAAACACACAGAGCCACCACCTCTCAGCCTAGCCCACAACCACCTCAATTGAACTCTGACTGCAATGGCAACCAACAACCTACATCACACAGAAACAACTAGCTCCAGGGTGAGTACCCCGCAGGGGACACTGTATTCCTCAAGGGAGACCAGAGCTGGTGGGAATCCCCAGACCCCCTACCCCAAAACCTGCACCACAGGACCCACTAAAACTAGAAACTTTTCAAGAGCTCCACCCGCCCATGGATCACACTCAGCTGGCCAGGCTAGAACAAGAGAGACCCTGGAAGGAAGCTTAAATGCCCAAGCCTGGAACAGCGCCACTGGGTCAAGACACGCAACGGTGGAAGAAATTTGAACTGTGTACTCAAAGCTGTGTAATCTAGGTGGGATACACAGCAGCACAGGTCCAACAAGTGTGCCCAGGCTGGGGTCTGGGACCAGGTCTGGGTATCTGGTGCCTGTGCAACATAACCAACTCCTCCCAACTGAAATCAGAAGCTGAGCATACACCTCAGCAGAAGGGAGAAAAACAGGGAACTGCACTCCTGGTAATCATGCCTGTGACAGCAAAAGATGCGGGGGGTTCAGGACAAGAGAAGCCCAAACTTCACAAGAACCTGACCCATGTATTCTAGGCTAGGAATTGAACAACACAGGCCTCCAGCAACCGATAATAGTCAGGAGCTCAGGCTGGTAAGGTGCTCAGCAGTACAGTGCTTGCAAGAGGCCCTGGATCTGATTCCTCAGCAAAACATAAGCAGAAAGGGCCAGATGTGGTGCTTTGGGTCAAATGGTAGGGTGCCAGGCCTGAGCTGAAGTGCTGAGGGACAGCACCCAAGACCAGAGTTCAAGCCCACAAATAGCCAAAAAAGTAAACCAAAACAAAACATCAGGAGACCATAGCAGACTCCAGCATCTGGGAGAGTACATCCAGCACATCCGAACTTGCCAAGAGCACCTTTAGGAACAAACAGGAGCAGTCTAGGCTGCTCAACCCTTCTAAAGGCGGTAACTGCCAGTGATCTACAGCAGAGAGCTGAGAATCCTGTGTGGGTCAGACCAGCAGCTGGAGGTCGGCCCCCAACAGAACCGAGATCAGGTACAGAGTCTCTCTACCAGCACAGAAACAGTAACCAAGCAAAGACAGACACCTATTGACCAAAACAAAATTTCAGATTAGTCTGCAATAATCACTGAATAACCATTAGAAAATCACAGAGAAATATTACAAGGTTTATCAACGCCTAGGATAGCAAGCTATCTCTAAAAGCCAGCAGCAACCCAGGGGAGAGCCCCACAGGGAGCGAAGCAGGAATGGAAGACAAACACTACATCCAAGACATGCTGGAGGCAATGACTCAAGAAATATAGTGAGAAATAGACCAGAAGTTGAAAGAACACCAGGTCGAAATACCAAAAGAGGTGCAGGACATCAAACAGGAGATGTATGCAAAAATAGAGGTAGCACACACCTCACTAAGCCATGAGATAAGTGACAAAATAGAGGCAGTACACACCTCATTAAGAGGTGAGGTTAGTATTTTGAAAACCAACATTGAATCCATTGAAATCAAAATGAGTCCATTTCCTCCATGCAAACCACAATGGAAGACACAGTTAACAGAGTGAACAAAATGTAATACAGAAGACAGAATACATCAACTGGAACAAAAAATGACAGATATGGAAAAATCACTTAAATTATACCAAAGGGAAATTCAAGGGCAAGCAGATAGTGCCAAGAAATTTAACCTTCATATACGAAGGTAAGGAATATCAAAGCAAGGGATTGCAACACCTATTTCACAAGATAATCGGTGGAAATTTTCCCCATCTGAAAAAAGAACATCTTACCCACATAACAGAAGCATATAGAACACCTAACAAGCAGGATCCCAGGAGAAACACTTATAGACACATTATAGAATAAATGATAGATCTGAATGATAAGGAAACAATCTTGCATGCAGCAAAAATGAAGAAGGAGCCATACTACTATAGGAAAAATATTAGAATCACTACAGATCTCTCCACACAAACACTGAATGCAAGAAAGGCCTGGGAAAGTACCCCATGAGCCCTGAGAGCCCATAACTGCCAACCCAGACTGATATACTCAGAAAAGCTAGCATTCACATTCGATGGAGAACTGAAAATTTTTAATAGCAAAGAAAAACTAAATTAATACATAAACATTAAGCCAGCATTACAAAGACTACTAAGAGGTTGAACACAACCTGAGAAAAGCAACCAGGAACAGGGACCTGCACCCAGACAGGCATTAATAGAAGACTATCTGAGCAAGGACAGAGGAAAGGAAAGATGAAAAACAGTGAACATAATGCATCTCTCTATACTATCACTTTTGCAGCATTATTTACCATAGCTAAGATATGGAACCAACCCAGATGCCCCTCAGTAGATGAATGGATCAAGAAAATGCGGTATATATACACAATGGAATTCTATGCCTCCATCAGAAAGAATGACATTGCCCTATTTGTTAGGAAATGGAAAAACTTGGAAAAAATTATATTAAGTGAAGTAAGCCAGGCCCAAAGAAATGTAGGTCCCATGGTTTCCCTTATTGGTAATATCTAGTAGATGTATGAGTTAAGCGGAAAAGGTCAGATAACGTGATGTCAGGAAAATTAACCCTTAGATATGTATTTTAATGTTTTTTTTCTTTCATGCATGTGTTACTAATGCATTTATAAGATTATCTCTTTGTGGCTTTGTATGTCCCTCCCCCACAGTATAACCCCTGCTTTCACTATATTTGATGTCAGTATAACTTGTGGAGGAGAAGGGGAAAAACCAGTTGTTTAAGCATACAGGTGGACCTGTTGCAACAATGAGAAATACAAGTTGTCATGTCCAAAATGAGCTTTACAACGTCGGTGCGGGTGGGGGGGTGAAAGGGGGGGGAAGGAGAAGGATTGTGATTGGGGGGGAGGGGGGAGGCTGGGAAGGGATGTGAAGGGTAAACAAAGGAGGAGGCTGCAATGCTTGGTAAGAAATGTACGCATTATCCTGCCCATGTAATTGTAACCTCTCTGTACAGTATGTTCACAAATCAAATAAAATTAAATTAAAAAAAAAAGATTAACGGGCTTACTTCACCAATCAAAAGAAAAATAACTGCAGTTTGGATCCTAAAACATGACCCATCCATCTGTTGCCTCCAGGAGAACCACCTCTAAGCCAAACATGCAAACAAACTCAGAGAGAAGGGTTGGAAAAAGATCTACCATTCAAATGCACCTAGTAAGAATGCAGGCGTAGCAATCCTTATATCTGACAAAATAAACTTGTCATTAAATTCATTACAATGTCAAACCATCCCTGCATCTCTGGGATGAAGCCTGCCTGCTCATAGTGTATGATTTTTTTTAATGTGTTTCTGGATTCTTTTAGCTAGAATCTTGTTAAGGATCTTTGCACCTGTGTTCATCAAGGAAATTGGCCTGTAATTCTCCTTTTTGGTTGGGTCTTTGCCTGGTTTGGGGATGAGTGTGATATTGGCTTCGTAGAATGAGTTTGGGATAGCTCTCTCCTTCTCTGTTTCTCTGAAGAGCTTGAGGAGTGTGGGTATTAGTTCTTCTTTAAAGGTCTTATAGAATTCTGCTATGAATCCATCTGGTCCTGGGCTTTTTTGGTTGGAAGACTTTTGATAGCTTCTTGTATCTTGTTGTAGGATATTGGTTTATTTAATTGGTTTCTTCTTTGCTCAGTTTGGGCAACTTGGATTTCTCTAAAAATGAATCAATATCTGCCAGGTTTTTTTCCTTTAGAGATTATAACTTTTGAAAATAGTCCATTAAGATTGTTTGGATATCTTGGGTAGTGTTATGATTTTTCCCGTGGTATCCCTAATCCTGTTAAAATGGATTTCCTCTCTTCCTTTTTTAATTAATCTTGCAAACGATCCATCAATTTTGTTTATTTTTTCAACGAACCAGCTTTTTGTTAGGTTAATTTTGGCTGTAATTTTTTTATTTTCTAATTGGTTAATCTCTGCTCTTAATTTGGTTATCTGGCTCCGTCTAGGAACTTTAGTTTCCATTTTTTCATGTTTTTCTAGCTGTTTTAATTGCAACATGAGATTATTTACTTGGTCTGTCTCCATTTTCTTGATGTGGGCACTGATGGCAATAAATTTGTCCATCAGGACTGCTTTTGTTGTGTCCCACAAGTTTCTTTGAGAGATTTTTTTAATTTTCATTGAGTTGTAGGAAATGTTTTATTTCTTCTCTGATCTCTTCCATTACCCAGGCATTGCTAAGGAGTGTGCTGTTCAATTTGCATGTATTAGAGAAATTTCTGCGGTATGCTTTACTGGCTTGATTCCACCATGGTCAGATAGGATACAGGGGATTATGTCATCCCTTTGTATTTGCTAAAGTTTCTTGCATGAAGTATGATATGGTCTATTTGGGAGAAAGTTCCATGAGCTGCTGAGAAGAATGTGTACTGTGTTGTTTTACGGTGAAATACTCGGTATATGTCAGTTACTTCCGCTTGAAGTATGGCCTCACTTAATTTGGTAGCTTCTTTGCCAATCCTCTGGTTGGTAAGCCTGTCCTTTGGTGAGAGCAGTGTGTTGAAGTCTCCTAGTATTATCGTATTGGGATCTATTTTATTCTGTAAGTCAATAAATGTAATCCAACACATCAACAGAGCCAAGGTCAAGAATCATATGATTTAGCATTACCCTGCCCATGTAATTGTAACTCCTCTGTACAGTATGTTCACAAATAAAATTAAATAAAATTTAAAAAAAAGAATCACATGATTTTTGCCACAGATGCAGAAAAGGCCTTTGATAAAATTCAACATTCATTCATGCTAAAGGCTCTGGAGAAAACAGAAATAGAAGGAACATTTCTTAAAACAATAAAACCATTTATGACAGACCAATAGCCAATATTATATTTAATGGGGAAAAGCTACAACCAATTCTCCTAAAATCAGGAACAAGGCAAGGATGCCCACTGTCTCCACTGCTCTTCAATATAGTCCTGGAACCCTTAGCCAGGTCAATAAGGCAAAAAAAAAAATACATGAAAGGGATCCGCATAGGGAAAGAAGAGGTTAAACTATTCCTTTTTGCAGTCAACATGATACTATACTTTCATGATCCCAAAAACTCCATCCCCAAACTCTTAGAAATCATAAATCACTTCGGCAAAGTAGCAGGATACAAAATAAACCCACAAAAATCAGCTGCCTTCCTGTACACTGACAATGTACAAGAAGAGAGGGAAATAAAGGGAATAACCCTATTCACAATAACCTCCCCAAAAATAAAATATTTAGGAATTAACCTAACCAAAGATGTAAAAGGACTATTTAATGAAAATTATAAAAAGATAAAGAAAGAAATTTCAGAAGACACTAGGAAATGGGAAGACCTCCCACGCTCTTGGATAGGTCAATTTAATATAGTGAAGATGGCAATACTGCCAAAATTAATATACAAATTCAATGCAATTCCTATTAAAATCCCAATGATGTACATCACTGAAATACAGAAAACAGTCCAAAAATTCATATGGAACAACAAAAGACCTAGAATAGCCAAACCAATTCTAGGGAATAAAGACAAAATGGGAGGGATATCCATGCTGCACTTCAAACTCTACTACAGAGCTATAATAACAAAGACAGCATGGTACTGGCACAAAAACAGACCCGAAGACCAATGGAACAGAATAGAAGATCCAGAAATAAATCCACAGGCCTAGAGCCAGATGATATTAGACAAAGGATCCAAAGACATACAATGGAAGAAACACAGCCTCTTCAACCACTAGTGCTGGAAAAACTGGGCTGCCACATGCAGAAAACTAAAAGTGGACCCCAGCCTATCACCATGAAGCAACATCAACTCAAAATAGATTAAAGATCTTAACATTAAAACTGAATCTCTGAAACTACTGCAGGACAGAGTAGGAGAGACACTTGAACTAATAGGCACAGGAAGGTACTTCCTGAACAGAGTCCCAGGATCACAACAAATTGGGGAGAGACTCAACACATGCGACTACTTTAAAATAAAAAGCTTCTGCACAGCTAAATCTATTGCAACCAAGCTAGAAAGACAAATAACTAATTGGGAAAAAATATTTACCAGCAACATATCAGACAAGGGGTTAACATCCAGTATATACAGGGAACTCAAGAAACTAACCCTCCTAAACCTAACAAATCAATTACTAAATGGGCAAGGGAAGTAAAGAGGGACTTTGCAGAGGAAGAAATAAAAATGGCAAAGAAGCACATGAGAAAATGTTCATCATCCCTGGTGATGAAGGAAATGCAAATAAAGACAACCATGAGATACCACCTTACCCCAGTCAGAATGTCTGACATCCTCAAGTCAGCCAACCACAATTGCTGGAGGGGATGTGGAGAAAGAGGAACACTATTACTCTTTGGTGGGAATGTACACTTATACAACCACTTTGGAAAGCACTCTGGAGGGTCCTTAGAAAGATAAAGATTGATCTCCCTTATAACCCATTCATACCACTTTTAGGCATCTACCCTGAACAACAGGAACCAATATACAATGACACGTGCACCTCAATGTTTATTGCAGCACTGTTCACAATAGCTAGGATATGGAAACAACCCAGATGCAGCACCACAGATGAATGTATCCAAAAATTATGGTATCTACAAAGAATGGAATATTATGCAGCCATTAGAAATGACAAAATAATGGCATTTGCAGGGAAATGGATGGAGCTAGAAGGTGATCATGTTGAGCAAGTTAAGCCAAGAGCAAAGAGACAAACGGTACATGGTCTTCCTTATAAGTGGATGCTAAATCCAAAATGTTAGGTGATACGACAAAATTAACAGGCTTAAGAAAGAAAGAACTCCCACACATCTGGTCGAAACACTACTAAATATCCCCATACTGCTGATCACATGTATGTTGTATTGTGTACACCGTTATATGTTATAGAATGTGATAGACAATTTCCTCCAGGAAAGTTAGAATGAACTTATGACTTTAAATGAGCATCATTATTTCACAATACTGTGAAATTTGGGAAGTTATGTAATCACTTAATCACAATTAAAAAAAAAGAACCTCAGGGAAGTAAGGAAGGAAGGGATGGTATGGGGAAAACAATAGAGGGGGTTACAATGTTCAATAGGAAGTGTACTCATTACCTTGCTCATGTAACTGTAACCCTCTGTATAGTATCTGTACAATAAAAAATTAAAAAAAGATCCAATCAACAGTAAAAAAATAAACTAAAATCAATACAAAAAGACAAGGATGGACACTACATATTAATACAGGGAACAATACAAGAGGAGGATATTACCATCATCTACCTATCATTCCCCAAACATCGGTGCACCCAAATATGTTAAGCAAATACTCTCAAACTTACAGAATAAAATAGATCCAATATGATAATACTAGGAGACTTTTAACACCCCACTCTCACCAAAGGACAGTTCTACCAACCAGAGTATTGGCAAAGAAGCTATCGAATTTATGAGGCCATACTTCAAGCAGAACTGACATTTACCAAGTATTTCACCCTAAAAACAACACAGTACACATTCTTCTCAGAACCTCATGGTACTTTCTCCAAAATAGACCATATAATAGTTCATGCAATAAACTTAAGCAAATTCAAGGAGATTGACATAATCCCC
The DNA here is from genome assembly GCF_024711535.1 of Dipodomys merriami. Classification (NCBI taxonomy): domain Eukaryota; kingdom Metazoa; phylum Chordata; class Mammalia; order Rodentia; family Heteromyidae; genus Dipodomys; species Dipodomys merriami. The sequence goes on along the minus strand of NW_027206095.1, from coordinate 726,589 downwards.
TGTATCCTATCTGACCATAGTGGAATCAAGCTAGTTCTCAATAACAAAACATACTGCAGAAATTACTCAAATACATGGAAATTGAACAGCTCACTTCAAAGCAATGCCTGGGTAATGGAAGTGATTAAAGAAGAAATTAAAAAATTCCTACAACTCAATGAAAATGAAAATACCTCTCAAAAACCTTTTGGGACACAGCAAAAGCAGTCCTGATGGACAAATTTATTGCCATCAGTGCCCACATCAAGAAAATAGAGACAGACCAAGAAAATAATCTCATGTTGCAATTAAAACAGGTAGAAAAACATGAAAAAATGGAACCTAAAGTTATTAAACAGAGCCAGATAACCAAACTAAGAGCGGAGATTATTGAAATAGAGAATTGGAGAATCATAGCCAAAATTAACCAAACAAAAAGCTGGTTGAAAACATAAATAAAATTGATAGATATTTGGCAAGATTAATTTAAAAAAGAAGAGAGGAAACCCATTTTAACAGGATTAGGGATGCCACGGGAAAAATCACAACATGTACCCAAGATGCCCAAACAATTTTAACAGACTACTGTGAAAAGTTATACCCTCTAAAAAAAGAAAACCTGGCAGAAATGGATGCATTTTCAGAGAAATACAAGTTTCCCAAATTGAGCAAGGAAGAAGTAAATCAATTAAATAAGCCAATATCCTACAAGGAGATATATGAAGCAATCAGAGGTCTTCCAACAACAAAAAAAGCCCAGGACCAGATGGATTCGCAACAGAATTCTATATGACCATTAAAGAAGAACTAACACCTATACTCTTCAAGCTCTTCAGAGAAACAGAGAAGGAGGGAGCTGTCCCAAACACATTCTACGAAGCCAATATCACATTCATCCCCAAACCAGGCAAAGACCCAACCAAAAAGGAGAATTACAGGCCAATTTCCTTGATGAACACAGGTGCAAAGGTCATTAACAAGATTCTAGCTAACAGAATCCAGAAACCCCTTAAAAAAACCATACACTAAAACCAAGTAGGCTTCATCCCAGAGATTCAGGGATGGTTTAACATACATAAGTCAATAAATATAATCCAACACATCAACAGAGCCAAGGTCAAGAATCACATGATTATCTCCACAAATGCAGAAAAGGTTTTTGATAAAATTCTACATTCATTCATGCTAAAAGCTCTGGAGGCAATAGGAATAGAAGGAACATTTCTTAAAACATTAAAAGCCATTTACGACAGACCAATTGCTAGGACTATACTTAATGGGGAAAAGCTACAACCAATTCTCTTAAAATCAGGAACAAGGCAAGGATGCCCACTGTCTCTTCTCCTGTTCAATATAGCCCTGGAACTCTTAGCCAGGTCAATAAGGCAAGAAAAAGACATAAAAGATCTGTATATGGAAAGAAGAAATTAAACTATCCCTTTTTGCAGGTGACATCATACTATACCTTCACGATTCCAAAAATTCCATCCCCAAATTCTTAGAAATCATAAATCACTTCAGCAAAGTAGTATGATACAAAATAAACCCACAAAAATCAGTTGCCTTCCTGTACACTGACAATGTAAAAGCAGAGAGAGAAATAAAGGAAAGCAAGCCCATTCACAATAACATCCCCCAAAATAAAATATTCAGAAATTAACCTAACCAAAGATGTAAAAGAACTATTCAATGAAAACTATAAAAAGTTAAAGAAAAAATTACAGAAGATACTAGGAAATGGAAAGACCTCCCATGCTCTTGGATAGGCAGACAATATAGTGAAAATGGCAATTCCGCCCAAATTATTATACAAATTCAATGCAATTCCTATTAAAATCCCAATGATGTATTTCTCTGAAATACAGAAAACAGTCCTAAAATTCATATGGAACCACAAAAACCTAGAATATCCAAAACAATTCTAGCAAATAAAGACAACATGGGAGTTATATCCACGTCGCACTTCAAACTCTACTATAGAGCCCTAATAACAAAGACAGCATGGTACTGGCACAAACACAGAACCGAAGACCAATAGAATAGAATAGAAGATACAGAAATAAATCCACATGCCTACAGTCAGCTGATATTTGACAAAGGAACCAAAGACAGACGATGGAAGAAACACAGCCTCTTCAACCACTAGTGCTGGGAAAACTGGGTGGCCACATGCAAAAGAAAAAAGTGGACCCCAGCATATCACCATACACCAACATCAGCTCAAAATGGATTAAAGACCTTAGTATTAAACCTGAATCTCTGAAATTTCTGCAGGCAGAGTAGGAGATACACTTGAACTTATAGGCCCAGGAAAGAATTTCATGAACAGAGTCCCAGGGTCACAACAAATTGGAGTGAGACACGACAAATGGGACTACCTAAAAATAAAAAGCTTCTGCAAAGCTAAACCTATCACAACCAAGCAAGAAAGACAACCAATTAATTGGGAAAAATATTTACCAGCAGTATATCCAACAAGGGGTTAATATCCAGTATATACAGGTAACTCAAGAAACTAATCCCTCCCAGAGCTAACAAACCAATTACTAAATGGACAAGGGAACTAAAGAGAGACTTCTCAGAAGAAGAGATAAAAATGGCAAAGAAACACATTAGGAAATGTTCACCATCCCTGGTTTTGAAGGAAATGTAAATAAACACAACCATGCGATACCACCTTACCCCAGTCAGAATGTCCCACATCCTCAAGTCAGCCAATGACAAATGCTGGAGGGTATGCAGAGAAAAAGGAACCCTACTACACTGCTGGTGGGAATGTACACTTATACAACCACTTTGGAAAACAGTCTGGAGGGTCCTAAGAAAGCTAAATATTGTCCTCCCTTATGACCCAGTCATACCACTTCTAGGCATCCATCCTGAACAACAGGAACCAGTATACAAGGACACATGCACCTCCATGTTTATTGCCATACTGCTCGTAATAACCAGGGTATGGAAACGACCCAGATGTCCCACCACAGATGAATGGATCCCAAAATTGTGGTATCTGTACACAATGTAATATTATGCAGCCATTAGAAATGACAAAATAATGGTATTTGCAGGGAAATGGATGGAGCCAAGAGCAAAGAGACAAACGGTACATGGTCTCCCTGATAAGTAGATGTTAAAACCAAAATGTTAGGTAATACGACAAAATTAACAGGACTTAAGAAACAATCTGATCGAATCTCTACTAAATAACCCCATGCTGCTTATCACATGTATGTTGTATATGTGTACAATGGAGGGGAACCAGGAAGACGACATAGAACTAGAAGGAATCAGGGAAAAACCCATCAGCTGCACTGGACATTGACCAAAATGAACTAAGCAAGTTAATGGCAGGGATGGGAGGGAGGAAACAAGTGGGAAAACAGGAACAGCTGATGTTATGCAAAACAAAAGAAATGTACATACCAACCAATGTGGAAGGTATAACTGTATCGCAAAGCTCATAGAACTCATAAATGTTATAGACTGTGATAAACAATTTGCTCCAGAAATGTTAGAATGTGTTTGTGACTTTAACTGAGCATCACTATTCCACAATACTGTGAAATTAGGGAAATTATGTAACCACTTAATTACAATAAAAATAGCAAAACTCTCCAGAAATCATTATAGATATATACAACTAACTCTTGAATACATTTTGAAATCAAAGTCAGGCAATTCACTTGGAAGACTTCCATGGAATCCATTAATTGTTACAATAAGCTATTGTTGTTATTTAGATTGTGAAAATATTTTGTATGGAAACAAAGAATGCAATGGCATTTTTGAAATTTAATAAACTTAACCGAACCATTATGACTTAGGAGAGCAATTTGTGCAGCCTTGCAAAACTTCAAAGAGATAGTGATACATACTTATCCTTTTGGCAATATCAAATACAGTTTCTTCCAAGTTGTTTTTCAGACCTGATTTGACATAATGGTTCAACAGAAGCAGATCCAAAATATCTTTGCTATCTCTATTCCCAGCAGCAAGATGCAAGGGAGTCATTGGTATCTGCATCATGATGAAGTAAGAAAAAAGCCACTCTAGTATTATTCCACATATAAGCACTGCACAGGGTTATCCAACCATCTACAGTTATTGCATGAATATCTGCCGCTTGAGCCAACAACTCATGGACATTGTCTATGTGTCCACTGTAGGCTTCCTGATGAATATGGGTATACTCATCGTCATCCCTAGTATTCACATGAGTGGCCTTTTTGGAAAGTAGTCTCCGCACTGTAATAACCTGATTATTTTCAGCAGCCCAAAGAAGAAATTTGCATGGATCCTACTCCATTTTTTTTGCAATTGATATCATTCCTCACTTTTTCATCAAGTTCCTCATATTCCTAAGAATTGCCTAACTAGAGACTTTGAGTGACAGTGGGAATGAGGCGTCCATGTATTTCCCTAATAGTTCACATTAGTTGAACTGTTCAGAAAAATCCTGTGACTTTTCTGCAGCTGTTTTTTCAACATGATTTATTTTCCCTTTTTCCATTTTTACTATTTGAAATTATTCTAATTGGAGAGTAGGGAAATGATGGATAGCAGAGGAAAGATTTTCTTCCATATTCAAAGATACAGACTGAAAATAAGGACCAGTAGTGTCTTCATGTGCAGCTTATTCTATGAATGAGAAAAGATGAAATAATGCCTTCTATATAAATGATTTGGGAAATGGCAGAGCAGAAAGTAAAATGATGCAACCAAAAATATAAAAGCAAAATAAATTACAATAATTATAGAGCAATCCTATTATCTATGAGAAACATTAAAGAGAGAGGAAGAGAGACAGATGTGCAATGACCTAGATAGCCACAAATGCATGCCTCTGATCAATTTATAGAGCAAACAGAATTTTATGTTTTAAAAAAGATGGAAATAGAGTTTATGTATTTACTTGAATTTGGTAAATACATTTTTAGCAGCCTACATGAAGAGACGTAGGTTTAATCTTATTGCAGACAAGAATCTAAATCCTTGCTAATTCTAGGAACAGATCTCTATGAAATCAGTTGAATCACACTTTTCACGTACAATGAAGGAATAGATCCAGTCTAGGAAAGCAGCAAAAGAAGGCAGGCCGATTGTATCTGTGACAAAACTTTGTGGAAAATGGTATTGAGCATTACTTACTGTTGATCCACTTGCACTGGAAGCATGATGCTGAACAATTGCTTGCTGATTCTCAACTATTGCTTTGATCATTATATTCTCCAAAAAGAAAAAGTGAGATTTAATTGATAGCAAAGAACTACTAATATATTTTTATTTTCATTAAGCACCTTCAATCATTGAAACCACATGAAGAAAATAGACAGGCCTATTTTTTTAGATGAAAACAAGTGTCTTTAAAAAAAACATGGAATGTAACTAGTCATTCATGTAAAGGACTTCTATTTTAGTACTACATTATACATTTTTTTTTCTAATGTTGGGTACCAATAAATAATGGATCTATTAGAAAGCTCTTAAAACTCATATGTCCAATTGTGAGTTCTCTTATACTATATCATGGTATTTTTTGTGTATGTTTTTAAGAAGAAATTTACATTACTAACTTGAATTTCTGACAGGACAAAATCATCATGTACATCTTGCTTCTATACTCTCATTTTTAAATTACTAAGTATGTGCATTAGATAACTATAGAGGAAAAAGCAGAAGCCACACTGGTGGCTCATGTCATTAATCCTAGCTAATCAGAAAGATGAAATCTGAGGATTGTGCTTTGAAACCAGACCAAAAATAAAAGTCCATTAGATTCTGCTTTGAAATAAACCAACAAAAGCTAGAACTGGAGCTGTGGTACAAGCAGTAAAATGATATCCTTGAGAAAACTAAAACAAAAAAATAACAAATTCTGGGATAGAGACAGGCCCTGAGTTCCAGCCTTAGTATTAGCACCAAACAAATAATTGAATTAATTCGTTAATTAAGTAATTAAATATAAATTAAGTGGTCACATGTGGATAGGCAGGTAAAATGTAACATCTGTGGTGAGTGGATTGTGTATTTTTTTGTAGTAAGACAAATTATTATTTGTACTAATCATTAATTTTTTGTTTGAACTTTTTTGGTACAATAAATCCTGAATTTAGCATGTATGTATAGGTGTGTTACATGTGTGCATATGTGTGTATGTGTTTATGTGTGCATGTGCTTTTGCAATGTTGCTTGCCAATGTGGACAGGGTGAGGCTGAAAAGAGCTAACTTTGTTGCAATGTTTTTATTTATCAGTATTCTGTCATGTCATTTCAGTTGGACCACTCTTCTGTACATTTTATTTGTCAAATAATATCATCAGAATCAAAGGATTTACCATATTAAGTTAGATAAAAGAGACTGCTTTCAGCTCTTATTATATGTTAGGTGAGAAGAATCAGACATATTTAGGTAGTAAATTAGTGCTGTATGATGACTGTCGGTTCAAAATATGTATTTGACCTCTTAAATTTGTTATACATTTAACATATGCTCATGGAGTGAGTTTGACCAACTGGACTAAATAGGTATTGCTCTCTGGTTATACCCGTGAAACACAAAGTGGATAAAATTTTTCTGGCTTTCTTTTGAAAATAACTTTCTTTGTAAGATCATATATATTCATATTTATCAAGTTTGAATATCCCATCATATTGACTGAAAATCAGTATTGTTGATATGCTTGTTAGATATTTCTTTCAAAAACAAACGAACAAAAAGCATGAGTCATCTCCAGATAGTGGATGTATCTGAAGTTGTTTTGTACATGCAAAGGGCTAATGGCTCTTTTGTGGGAGTAACTATCACAACTTAACAAATAAGGCTTTTTGAATATCTTTTCCAATATAAATAACATCCGAGAGCGAGTCTTGTAATTTCGGAAAACCCTTTGAATATTTTAGTATTATTTCAGTTCATTGACTATAGAGCTAAAGACATTTCTGAAATAAATATAAAGATCTGAAAATGTATGGGGGTATATAGGCTTTTTATGCATAATCTTATGAAAATCCAGTTTTTATGAAACTAAATGAAATAGAATAAAAGAATGTAAGTGAATTTGGTTAGCTAATTATTAGTTTAACTTTGTTTTCTATTAACAGAGTCCTTTGAATGTAGATGATGCAATTAAATTATTTCCTTTTTGTTTTTGTACTTCAGTTATTTTTCATATCATTGTAGTTATGGGAGTGAATTTGTAGTATAAATAAAAGTCCTTTAAAATGATTCTGATTAATCTTGTGCTTTGTGTCCTACTCCCAAGAAAATGAGTTATTTTCAAGTGTTAATAGTTTATAATTGAATCTTCATTTCATAAGAAAATTTTTTAAATGCAATAGTATTGATGATTTTTTAACCAATTGTATTGACAAGGTGGAGAGTCTTTAATTCATGCTTAGGTCTTGGGTCTATGATTTTTAACCTTTTGTTCCTGACATTAATGATAGTTCAGACTGCCTTTTGGCGTATATGAAAGGTAAAATATTTATCTGGGGTCAAAGATGATTTTTATATTAGTCTTGCTTTAATAACATTTTATTTTATTTTATTTTATTTTATTTTATTTTATTTTATTTTATTTTGGTTGTGGGGCATAAACTCCACTTCCAGCTTTTTCTGTTTATGTGTTGCTGAGGAATCGAACCCAGGGCCTCATGCATGGAAGGCAAGCATTCTACCAATGAGCCACCTTCACAGCCCTTAATAACATTTTAAAGTAGTACATTTTCCTCAGAATGTTGTGTATAAAAAGCAATCAAAATATTTATAATGGTAAACAACCTAGGGGAGCTAAATTGTGGAAATTATTGGTCCATAACTCCTGCAATCTGTTTCCATCGAGAATTGGGCAGGACATTCTTTCGGTATGAGTGTGTTAAACAGAGATGGGGTCCCCAGGCAGTGCAGTGTTGAGTGAAGGGACAGATATGATTTCTACTATTTTGAGCTAGAAATCAAGAATGTTATACTTTAGCAGTTCCTTTCACCAGGGATGTTTAAATTGATTATGAGTTTAGAGTTTTCATATTACAGCTACCTATTTTCTAACAAAGATAAAGTCAAATATTATTAGAGTGTACACAATAATTCTGGGAAATTTTCCTAGAATTAGTAGACTAAGTGCTGATATTTTAGTCATAAAATAAAATGAGGTTATTTGATAGAGTGGGAGATGGGCCTCAGGCTAACACTTACCATGCGTGCAACGCTGTACTAGTAATTCCAATTCTGAAGATTTCAATAACATCATCTGAGAATTAAAAATGGAAGTAGTTCCACTTTATGGGATTATTGTGAGGATTAAGTTAGATACCATAGGTAAAGTACTTGGAAAAACTATCATTCAGCATTTGATACTTTCTACCTGTTATTTTATCGTGTGATGAATTCTAACATTTTTACTGTGATTTTTATATTGTGTCTATTTATAATTTGCAATGTGATATATTGATATTCATTGCATTGGTCAGTTTTCTTACATTATGAGGAAAATGCCTGCAAAGAAAATTTCTGAGGAGGAAACTATTATATTGATTCATGGTTTAAGAGAATGCAGTTTAAGATCAGATGTCTCCATTGTTTTCAATTATATTTTTATTAAATAGTTGTTCAAAAAATTTTCCATTCCACAAATCAGTTTGTAAGTACAATGGATCTTTACATAACCTTCCCATACTCTTCCAAACCTCACCCTAATTTCATGTTTTCTAGTTTCATACTATCTGCATTGAATATTATGTCTTCACTCTCTTCCTCCATAACTCTCTTTATTCCTTCCCTTTGACTTCCCCTCACATCTTCCAAGTGATAGATTCCTGGTATTCATTTTGTTGGATTAAAAGTTCAATTTTATAACAAATTACACCTTTTAAATACTCCTCTGCAAATAGTATGCTTTGGTTAATACTGTTGTGTAATTGTAACCCCTCTGTATGGTATTTTCACAATAAAAAAATCACTGATTTATGGTCAATAGATTTTGAAAAGGATGCCATGACTTTATGAAATAAAAATAGAATCTTAAATGGGTGTAGTGGCACTATTGTCTCCCTAGATTTAAAAAAAAAGTTCTTATACTACTACCTCAATCCTTATACAAAAATTTAAAAATTTTAAATAAAAAATGATTAGCAAAGTAAATGTGAGATATAAAAACATATAAAACATAAACATAAAAATTCATGGCATTGGATCAGTAAAGGTTTCTAAAATATGACATGGAAAACATTAGTGTGTAAAGAAAAACAAGAATGAACCGGATAATATCAACTTATAATCTTTCATAATTCAAAGGACAATATAACAGAAGTGAAAACCTATCTAACAGATAGAGGACACATATTCGTTAATGCTACAATGTTAATGTTACAATCATTCTGAGTCTAAATATTTTTACATCTCCTAATTCCATATAACTTTACCCCAAATAGGATATTTCTTTAAAGAACATATGTAAATAGTAGGAGCATATGAAATAAGTTCCTCTTTAGTATCCAAGAATAAATAAAGAGAAAGCTCACTAGTAGGACCATAATATAAAAAGATGACACAAATATAGTAATACACTTGTGGAGAAATTGATATACTCCACATAGCAAATGAATTTGTAAAATACTACAATCATTAAAGGAAGCAAGTTTTCAAAAGGTCAAAGAGAAATGAATAGGTTCTATCCCTTACACGTCTATGTATGTATTAAAGAGAAGTAGAAAACTTGTTTGGACAGGGAATGTGGTTCATTGAGAATGCACTTGAATACTTTGTGTGAGACCCTGGAAATAATCCCAAAAAACAAATTTTGAAAAGGCTCACTATATAGGATGTATGCCTGATAATTCCTGTAAATGAATTTTATATCTACTTTAATGTCTGTTCTAAAATTTGGAGCATTTCTATTTGAAGAAAAGCAAATTTGTGAAAATTAGGCTTTGAAAACCTATGATTGTACAATTCACGTCCAAAGCACTAAAATGCATTCAATAAAAGGAGATAATATATTTCACGTGAATTACATGTCAGCAAAAAAAACTATTGCTAAAATACTTCACACAAAATGCAGAATACCTAAAAAGATATTTTCTGTGTTTGATTAAAAACTTTGTAAACTGCAACATTTAAAACAATAATATGATTACCGTTCATTTTGAGGATTTTTTGTCTGTTTATTTTGAGTTTATTCAGAGATAACTCAGTCAAAAAGTGTATGTGATAACTGGAATACATAGAAATTAAGCAACACTTATAAATAATTGATAACCTTTTCTGGAAGAAACTTTTGGCAAAGGACAGAATACACAAATCTATGCATCTGCATCTTATGAAAGCCATATGTTACTTGGTCAATCCAATTGTTTTTCTCTACTTTGCTAGGGAAAAAGTATTCTCAAGATAAGAGCCAATAGCAGTGAGAAGAAACAAAATACACTATCATCTTGATTTATTTGTGAAAGTAACAAATGAAATAAACTATTCCACTTAAGGGATTCCAATATTAGTATCTATGAAGATGTTCCTGAATGCCAAAATCCATTGAATTCTGGGAATTTTAATTTCTATGAACATATGAAAACTAGAACAAGAAAAGAAATATAGTCTTTGAGCAAACCAGCCTTGGAATAATTTTCTCAGTTGCTTTGAAATTACATAAGAATTGATATTCCTTTCCATTGGAAACATTTAAAAATGTTTATCATTTATTATAATTCAAATATGAAGCAAGAGTAATTTTATATAACCATTATAAATATCATTCTATTCCTATCATGAAATAGAATGACAAACCACTCCCAAAATATTACCTACCCATCATTATTCTTAATACCTTATCATTACCTAAATATCTTAAACGATCTAAATAGTCATGTCTTTAACATAGACGTAAATATTCTATACGTTTTACTTAACATTTTCCAGGGGCATGTACTCATGTTTCTAAGAAATGTTCCAGCAGTTAAAAGATGCTTTTGTGAAATTAATGTGATACATTTTGTTGTTGTTGTTGTTGTTGTTTGAAAGGCCTGGGCATTATCCCTAAGACTTTTTATGCTCAAGAACAGCAATCTCCAACTTGAGGCACCGAGCTAATTCATGTTTTTAGTGGTTAATTATAGATAAGAATCTAACAAGTACTTTTCTGTCTGGGCCACTTTCAAACACATTTCTAAGATCTCATTACCCAGAATAAGTCGAATTATAAGAGTGAGTCACAGGCACTTGGTGTGATATTTTTTTTTATTTTAATTATGTTTTAAGATTTTTGTTTCGCTATAGTGTACATCATTCTACACATAAATTTAGATATTGTATATATTTCTGATGACAATCTCTAAAAATATATGTCATTCTACACATAACATTAATATTTATATATACAAATATTTCTGAAGACAGACTCTTTCTAAAAAATTTTGCTACTATTTTTGAACTTTTATATTTCAAAGATATACAGTCTATTTTTGTAAAAGTTTCCTAGAATAAAATGACTAATATTTCAATAGAAAGTAGAGCTTTTACTTTCAAGGGAATTTTAGATCTACTTATGACATTGTAATAATATTTACAGTGTATTACTTGAAAAACTTCTGTCCAAACTCTTAACTATTTGTGTATAATGAGGGGGAGAGAGGAAGATAATTCATACTGGTTAAGAATTAGCAATGCTTCAAAAATCTATTCCAAAATTTATTATAAACTCATAGTCAAGCCACATGATATGGTTTAGTTTTTTTGTTTCTTTATTTGTTCAAAATTTTAATATGGATGCATGCACGGTTAAGCCAGGCCCAAAGAAACATAGGTCCCATGGTTTCCCTTATTTGCAATATCTGGTATATGTATGAGTCAAACAGAAAAGGTCAGATAATGTGATGTCAGGAAAATGAACCCTTAGATATATATTTTAATGTTTTTTTTTCTTTCATGCACGTGTTTCTAACGCATTTATAAGATTATCTCTTTGTTGCTTTGTATGTTCCTCCTCCAGAGTATAACCCCTGCTTTCACTATATTTGATGTCAGTATAACTTGTGGAGGAGATGGGGAAAAACCAGTTGTTTAAGCATACAGGTGGACCTGTTGCAACAATGAGAAGTACAAGTTGTCATGTCCAAAATGAGCTTTACAACGTCAGTGGGGGGGGGGGGGAGGGGGGAAGGAGAAGCATTGGGATTGGGTGGGAGGCTGGGAAGGGATGTGAAGGGTAAACCAAAGGAAGAGGCTGCAATGCTTGGTAAGAAATATACGCATTATCCTGCCCATGCAATTGTAACCCCTCTGTACAGTATGTTCACAAATAAAATAAAATAAAATTAAAAAAAATACTAATCAAAAGAAAATAATAGAAAAATCATAGGGACATATAAGACTTTCACTATTTAGCACTTATGACGCTAATAATAATTTTGATAAAGATGATAATGATGACCACAGTGTAGCCTGACAATGATAAGGTTATCGAAAAGGAAAAAAAAAATCTTTACAATTCTTTGAAGCTAGAGTTCCCACACTGAATACAGTTATAAACTGAATTGGATTATATACAATAATAACAAGAGGAGAGTTTCAATACCAATAAATAAAATTACATTAATAGGTAGAGACAGTAAAAACGCTAGTGTTATTTTTGCAGTCTCTCTAATGTATACTCATTTTTCTTTTATTTTCTTTTTTTATTGTGAAAATGCGGTACAGAGGGGTTACAATTACATGGGCAAGATAGTGTGTACTTTCCTTATCAAGCATTGTAGCCTCCTCCTTTGTTTACCCTTCACATCCCTTCCCATCCTCCCTTCCCCTTCACCCAATCCTCCCCCCCACCCAACTTGTAAAGTTCGTTTTTGACATGAGAGCTTGTACTTCTCATTGTTGCAACAGGTCCACCTGTATTCTTAATTAAACGACGTGTTTTTCCCCTTCGCCTCCACAAATTATACCGACATCAATTACAGTGAAAGCAGGGGATATACTGTGGGGGAGGGACTTAAAAAGCAACAAAGAAATAATTTTATCATTGTATTAGAAAGAAATGCATGAAAGAAAAAAAACATTTAAAATACATATCTTAAGGTTGATTTTCCTAGCATCACCTTATCTGATCTTTTCCGCTTGACTCTTACATATACTAGATATTGCAAATAAGGGAAATCATGGTACCTATATTTCTTCGCACTTGGCTTACTTCACTTAATATAATTTTTTCCAAGTCTTTCCATTTCCTAACTAATGTGGCAATGCCATTCTTTCTGATGGAGGCATAGAATTCCATTGTGTATATATACCACATTTTCTTGATCCATTCACCTACTGAGGGGCATCTGGGTTGGTTCCAGATCTTAGCTATGGTAAATAATGCTGCAATAAACATAGTTGTGCTGGTAGCTTTAGTGTGGTCTTGTTTGTAAACATTTGGGTAAATTCCCAAAAGTGGGACTGCTGGGTCACAGAGGAACTCTTATGTGGAGTCTTTTGAGGAACATCCATACTACTTTCCAAAGTGGTTGAACATGTTTACACTCCCACCAACAATGAAGTAACGTTCCCTTCTGTCCACATCCCCTCCAGCATCAATTGTTATTAGAGTTCTTGATTTTTGGCATTCTAACTGGGGTGAGGTGGTATCTCAATGTTGTTTTGATTTGCATTTCTTTTATGGCTAGGGAGGTTGAGCATTTCTTCATGAGTCTATTAGCCATCCTTCTTTCTTCTTCAGAGAAGTTTCTCTTTAAGTCTAAGCCCAATTATTTAATGGACAATTTTTTTCTTTGAGGATTTGTTGTTGGGGGGGATTAATTTTTTTGAGTTCCAAGTATATTTTAGATATGACACCCTTGTCCATTTTATGGCTAGTGAAGATCCTCTCCCAATCCGTGGGCTTTCTATTGAACTTGCTAGCTATGTCCTTTGCCATGCAGAAACTCTGCAAGTTATGCAATCCCATTAGCCCAAACTTTCTGTGATTTGTTGTGTTTCCGGGTCTCTATTCACAAAATTTCATCCTGGGCCAAGAATACCTAGGGTTTCTCCTATTCCATCCTGTAATGTTTTCAGTATGTCTTCATGACTCTGAGGTCTTTGATCAATTTGGAGTTGATTGTGGTGCAAGGTGATATATAAGGATCTAGCTTTAGTTTTCTAGAAGTAGTTAACCAATTTTGCCAGCAACATTTACTGAAGAGGCTGTCTTTCTTCCATCCTATTATTTTAACACCTTTATCAAAGATTAGATCTCTATAGGTCTGTAGGTTCATTTCTGGGTTTTCAATTCTATTCCATTGGTCTTGAGGTCTGTTCTTATGCCACTACCAAGCTGTTTTGATTACTATGGCTTTATAGTAGAGTTGGAAATTTGGTATTGATATTCCTCCAGCAGTGTTCTTTCCGTTGAGGAGCGTTTTGGCTATTCTGAGTCTTTTATTGTTCCATATGAATTTTTGGATTGCCTCTTCTATTTCCTTGAAGAATGAGGGTGGAATTTTGATAGGTATCACATTGAATTTGTAGATAGCCTTGGGAAATATTGCCATTTTCACGATGTTAATCTTTCCATTCCAGGAGCATGGGAGTTTTTGCCATTTTCTAAGTTCTGTTTTGATTTCCTTTTTGAATTTTTTAAAGTTTTCATCATAGAGGTCCTTCACTTCTTTGGTAAAGTTAATTCCTAGGTATTTTATTTTTTGTGAGGAGTTGCTTTCCTAATTTCAGCCCCACTTTTTTCATTGTTGACGTCCCGAAAAGCCATTGATTTTGGAGGGTTAATTTTATACCCTGCTACTTTGCCAAAGTTTTGAATCAGTTTGAGTAATTTGGGAGTGCAGTCTATGGGATTCTTTACATACAAGATGATGTCATCTGCAAAGAGGGAGAGTTTTATTTCTTCTTTCCCTATTTGGATCCCCTTTATGTTTGCATCTTGTCTTATTGCTGTAGCTAGACATTCTAATACTAGGTTGAGGAGAAGTGGAGAGAGTGGACATCCTTGTCTTGTTCCTGATTTAAGAGGAAATGGCTTTACTTTTGCACCATTAAGTATAATATTGGCTGTAGGTTTGTCATATACAGTCTTCATTGTATTGAGGAATGTTCCATGGATTCCTATTTTTTCCAAAACCTTCATCATAAAGCGGTGTTGGATCTTGTTGAAAGTATTTGTGCATCTATTGAGATAACCATGTGGTTCTTATTCTTGCTCCTTTTGATGTGATGAATAATATTATTTGATTTGCCTATATTGGACAAGCTTTCCATACCTGAAATGTATCTTGTTTGATCGTGGTGTGTATTTTTTAATGAATTGTTGAAGTCGATTAGCCAAAATCTTGTTGAGAAGTTTTGCATCAATATTCATCAAAGAAATGAGTCTATAGTTCAATTTCTTTAATGAGTCCCTGAGTGGTTTTGGGTGAGGGTTATGATGGCTTCATTCTCACTGAAGACATGGAGGAGTATTGGTGTGAGCTCTGCTTTGAAGGCCTTGTAGAATTCCGCTGAAAAACCATCTGGTCCTGGACTTTACTTAGCTGCGAGGTCTCTTATTGTTGTTTCTATTTCAATGCTTGATATGGGCCTGTAAAGATGGTTTAACTCTCATCTCTGAATGTATTTATTTGGGTGTGTTCTCTTCTTTTTCTGATAAGATTTGCTAAGGGTCTGTCAATTTTGTTAATTTTTGCGAAGAACCAACTCTTTGTTTTGATGATTTTTTTTCTATAGTTTTTTTGGATTCTAATTCTTTTAATTCTGATTTAATTTTAATTATTTCTTTCCATCTACTGGATTGGGGTTTATCTTGCTGTTCATTTTCAAGGGGGATTAGATGTGTCATTAAATTGTTGGTTTCAGATCTCCCCAATTTGTTGATGTAGGAGTTCAGCACTATAAACTTACCTCTGATTACTGCCTTAACTGTGCCCCAGAGCAGCTGCAAATTTGTGTGCTCATTTTTGTTGAATAGCATTGAACATTTGAATTTCCTTTCCAATCTCTTCCATGACCCACTCATGATTCAGCAGTATGTTGTTCACCCTCTATGTATTACTGGATTTTCTTTGGTGGCTTTTGGTGTTGAGTTCTAATTTTATTCCCTTGTGGTCAGAGAGAATGCAAGGTATAACGTCAATGTTTCTGAATTTGGACAAGTTTGCTTTGTGGCCCAAAATGTGGTCTATTTTAGAAAATGTTCCATGTGCTGCTGAGAAAAACATGCATTCTGTTTCTGCTGGATAAAATATTCGGTAGATGTCTGTTAAATCGAGTTGATCTATGCAGCTGCTCTGTTGAGTTTTTGCCGAGTTGATCTCTCTAGTGGGGAGAGTGGTGTGTTAAAATCGCCAACTATAAATGTCTTTGGATCTATGTGGGATTTGAGGGAAAGTAGTGTTTCTTGGATAAATTTGGGTGCTCCATTGTTTGGCGAATAGATATTTAGAATGGTAATATCCTCCTGAAGGAGAGATCCCTTAATTAGTATGTAGCGACCTTCTTTATCTCTTCTCAAGAATTTTAATTTGAAGTCTATTTTATCTGATATTAGGATTGGCACTCCCGCCTGTTTATGGGGACCATTTGTTTGTTAGATTTTGCTCCAGCCTTTTACATTGAAAATGTGTTTGTTTTTATGGGCAAGATATGACTCCTGCAGGCAGCAGATAGAAGGATCTTGTTTTTTAATCCAACTAGACAGTCTATGTCGCTGAATTGGAGAGTTAAGTCCTTAATGTTAAGACATGGGTCTGAGAGTTATATGGGAGCTCCTGCCATGTTATCCACCTTTTTGGGGGCTGCGAAATCTCGGTTCTTCATATGGTTGTTGGATTCTTAGTTTGGGTGCAGTTTCTTGGTTTTTATTGTGCTCTTGTTGGTTTTCTATGTGTAGGACAACTTTAAAAATCTTTTGTAGTTCTGGTTTGGTGGAGATGTATTGTTTCAATTTTTCTTTGTTTTGGAAGTTTTTTATTTGGGCTTCAGTTATGAATGAGAGTTTAGCTGGGTACAGTATTCTTGGTTAATAGTTGTTTGTTTTTAAGGCATGGCATACATCATTCCAGGCTGTTCTTTATTTGATTGTCTCTGTTGAGAAATTTGAGGTGATTCTAATTGGTTTCCCTTTATAGGTCGTTAATCTTTGCTCCTTGACAGATTTAAGGATCTTTTCCATGGTCTGAATTGATCCTGTGTGGATTATAATGTGAAGGTGGGATGTCCTATTCTTGTCTGGTCTATTTGGAGTTCTAAAAGCTCCATGTATTTGAATAGGCCTGTCTTTTTGTATGTTTGGAAAGTTCTCCGCTAGGATCCTGTTAAACAAATTTCCTAGACCATTAACTTATGTTTCTATATGCTCCTATACACCCATTGTCCTTAGATTAGGCTTTTTGATGGTGGCTTTCAAGTTTTGGATAGTTCTGTCATAATTCTTGGACTTTTCTTGGATTTTTGTATGTTCTTTCTCTATATTATCTAGGCTGTTTTCAATCCCCGAGATTCGATCTTCTACACAGCGTAACCTGCTGTCAAGCCTTTCTTCTTTGTTTTTTATTTCTTTCCTTCTAATTGGTCAGCTTTGATGGCTTCAAGTTCTTTGTTGAAGCTTTGTTTTAGATCTGGTATTAACTTCTTTACTTCCTTAATTTGGTGTTGAGTGTTTATTCTGAAATCATTTAATTGATTGGTTATGGTTTCCTTGGACTCCGTTCCTTCTTTTGGTTTCTATTCAGCATTCCCTTTGTTGTCACCCTGAATTCCTTCAGCTCTTTGTTAATGGATCCCATGAATGCCTTTAGTGATCTTTGTGTATTCTCATCCTGCTCTCTCAATTCCTGTGTTACTCTTTGCTTAACTTCCTCCCGCTCCTTTTCTTGCCATTCCTGTAGTTCTCTTTGAGTGTTCTCAGCCTGTTCACGCCATTCCTGCCTTTCTCTTTGAGTATTCTCAAGCTGTTCACACAATTCCTTTATCAGTTTTTGAGTAGCTTCCTCACGCTCATGATATTCCCGTATAAACCTTTAGATTGCCTCCTCTCTCTCCCTATCAGGCTCATATAGAGTCCTTTGTAGGTTTTCAATCGTTTCCTGCATTGACCTTTTCTTTGCCTCCTCTCTCTCCCTATCATGCTCACACAGAGTCCTTTGTGTGTTGTCAATCTTTTCATTTATCAAGTTTGCCAGCAGTGTTTGTAGAGCTATTTTGGAACTCTCCTCTGGATTATTCATTATCTGTTCTGTCTCCTGATTATCCTGAGTGGGAATTGAGATACCCGGACTTGCCATTTTGCTTGTGTTTTTCTGGCTTACTCTGCCCATTTGGGATGAAAGTAACACCAGTTTTGTGCTAGAATGCTATTTTAAGGCAAGCATCAACCAAAGTCTGAATTTGCACAGTCAATAGTCTGCAGATACATTCTAGTTCAACAGATAAATCTATTCAACATCAAAAAACTATATATTAATGGGCTGCGAACCCAAAGTAAAATTTAGAAAACCAGAAATTATTAGCCTTAGGGAGAGATGTGGGTAAAAAAATATGAAAAAAGTGATCTGGGAAGGCACAGGGAGAGTTAACTAAGTCCTAATCTCAAAGCAGGAAATAGGTTGTATAGGATGAAAGTAGAGAGAGAGAAAAAAAGAAGAAAGAGAAAGGGAAAAGAAAAGAGACCAGACAAAATAGAAAATAATAATTAATAATATTATGCAGGACAAAAACAAACTATTCAGAGAAGAACATGAATATAATGAGACTATGGGAGGGATATAAAGGAGATGTAAAAAGGTTAAAATTAAAAATACTTAAAATATTTTATAGGTATAAAGAGGTAGTACTGCTATTAAGGAATTTAAGTCTTAGAGATTTTGAATTGAGTAATAAATTTGTGTATTAAGTGTGCACACAATTGGGGTAGGGGATAATAGTCAACCTCGGGTTTATCTGAGGATGTGCAGGACAATTAAGTCACATAAAGAAGAACGAAAGAGAAGTAAAGGTGAAAAGGATAAGAAAGGAAGAAAAAAGATCAGAAGTTCAGTAGAGCTAAACAAAAATCAAAAAGAAAATTTTTTAAAAAAAAAGAAAGAGAAAAAAAAGAAAGAAAAATGCACACACACATGGATCCCTAAAATAAAAATTATAAGAGGAAAAAAAGTTACTAGAAAACAATTTTTTCCAAAAATGTTAAAAATTTTAAAAAAGTTTTAGAATAGAAATAAAAATTATGAAATGTAGCAAAAAAATAAAAAGACAAAAAATTCTTTCATTTTTTTTGGGAGGGGTGGGAAAAATCCTGTATCTCCCTTTTGTCTGTAACCAGACTTTTGTTGGAATCTCTGTTCTGCTTGTGGTCCTGTTGCTTGGTTGATTTCTTAAGTCAGTTTGTTTGAACAGGGAGAAAAATACTCTGCTTCACCCAGAATTTTCCGTTCCTCCTCCTAGGCTAGTTCAATGGGAGTAGGATCTGCTTTGAATATCACAAAAGAGGGAGATGGCTTTTTCCTCAAATTTGGAGATGCTGTGTTCAGGCTAGATTCTGGGTAGTGTTGAGGACTTTCAGCAAACAGTAACTTTTCCTGGGGCCTAGTTTGTGAGAAACTCACAGAGCCCAGCCTGGAGCCATTCTCAGGTTTTCTGTTTACTGAATTTCAATTGATTGTCAAGGCTGCTAAAGGGAGGGGCAGCCTCTGGCACTGATTACCTTTTGAAGAAAGCCACTCCTGGGGCTGGTGCCCGAGCTGGGTGTCTTTTCCCTGGGTGTAGCTGAGTCTGGCAGGTCGGCTTAAGTTCTTGTGACCTGCTAAATGACTCTAATTTTATTCAAATTCCTGAGTTGGAGCTAGCAGCTCCGTTGAGCTTTGTCGGTATCCAAGATGGAGATCTCCGGTACTGGGGGGGGGGGGGGGAAAGGGGTCGCCTTCCCTCCTCTGCTCCCTGAGAAGGAGTGAGGATGTAAGGCTTCTACTCCTGCTGAGTCTTGGTTCCTGGGTTGTTTCTGGTCTGAGAACTGCAGGATGAAGATGTCCGCTCCTTGTTGGTTCTTGCTGGTTTTGAGTAGAATCCTCTTGCCCGCAGTGCTGGTTCTTTGGACTCGCACTCTCTGTGATTCAAATATGGTGGGTTCAGCCACCGCAGCGGTGGCAAGAGCTCAGATTTCTCTCCTTGCCTGGATTTTCCTTCTCTGGCCTAACTGTCTGTCCTGTGATGGCACACTTGGTGTGATTCTCTGGCTTAGGGCTGTTCACTGGAACTCAAAAACTGCTTTCTATGCAAGAGCTTGTTTAGCCACCAGCTTCTCCTCCGCCATCTTCCGAGGCTTTCACTACTAATATTACTGTTTGTCTCAAAATGTTTTAAATTCTACACCCTCTAAGATGGGCATAGGGTTATACTGTGGAACGTTTCTCCTCAGAGAGTGAGTACTACCCTATTGTTTAAAATAGACAAAGTACCTTGATACAGACACTGGGTGTGTGAAAACAAGTGATAATTAAACAATGTTCTTATTAGTTTATAAAGATGAAATTGAAATAGAGCAACTATGAACTCAAAAGGAATGTGCAAAAAAGACAAAGGCACAAAGTACAATGTGTCAAGGAAATGCAGAAGTATAATTTCAAATTATGTACTCACGTTTGAGGGTGTGTTCAAAGTACAGCTTCAGACAATGCAGTTGGATATCTTGGGCGGAAAACTGCTTTAAACTACTTTGGGATAACTACCAGTAGAAGCCCCTAACTCTGACTCTAATCACATCACAACATCATCAACTTAGGGACTATTTTCCACGTGCAAAGTACAAAAAAGAGGGCTCATCACAGTTAGTGTTCTGGTTGAAGTAATCACATAACTTTTCTTATAAGTCTTCATTTTTTTTTTGGAGCTTTAAAGAAGGAAAAAGCCAAGTTAATATTTGGCATGTACCTAAATTAAGTGGGACGCTTTATATTGGTCTCTTTTTAACTGGGAAGCTATAGATTATGTCTTTTTATACTCTAACTTAGAACAATGATCTGCTGTCAGTTATTTCTTCTCTTCCTCTTCTTTTGCCCTTCCACTTACATAATTTTTATTTAAAGAGACTTACTTGAGCTTGCATTTCTAAATTCTTCAAAATTGTCTGAATTTCTTCATATTTCTGGAAGCCTCCTATATCTTTTTCAAGGGAATATTTTATCACTTCCATTTCTATCCTATATGATGTCTTCCTGCCTAACTCTGCAAGAAATACATTAGAGTTATCCAGGTATCTCAACACTAGTACCACCATAAAAAACTAACTTAGAAATCGTGATTTTAGTATATCTGGGGAGGTGGCATCTGTCATCTTTGAATGACCCTAATGATACTTACATGCAATCATGATTTAAACCAATATGCCACTCAGAATATGTCTTTCCATTAAAAACACACACGGTGGAATTCTAAGCTTCCAATTCATAAGAAAATGGAAAGACTTGCAAAAATCCTACTAAGAAAAATAAGCAAGACACAAATAAAGAGATTCCATGCTTTTCCTCATGTGTAATAATTAGGTAATGTCTAAGATAGTCATAGCGGATGAGCAGGATGGCTCAATAGCTATGTATAAATATACATGTAAGAGGATGCTAAGCAAAATGAACTCCTAGACATGGAAACAGAGGTTTTTCTTTGTGGTTTTTGTTTTTATTGTACTATGTGATTTCTTTTTTCTTTTGTGTTTTCCCCTAAGGTTTATTCCCTGCTGTATTTGATTTCAGTATCCTGTGTATTATATACACATGTATCTTAATTTGGCAAGGGAAGAGGAGCAACAAAATGGCGAGACAAAGGACAAATGACAAACCAATGCAATAGCAATACTCACAAGACAACATGTAGGATATTCACATTACAACTTGTGAGGGGTATTGGGGTAAAGTAAAAGTGTGAGAAAAATGAGGGAGGGCATAATAAGTTCGACTTTATAGCTATTCACTACCTTACAATTACTGCAACCCCTTCCATATATCACCTAGACAATAAAATCAAATTTAAAAATAAGCTACATAAAATATAATTTCACTGTATTTCTATAGTAAATGATATTCTATATGTATTTCATTTTTTTAAAATGAACAATATTTGGCTTCTCATTTGAATTAATTGCCCCTTTCTTTTTCAGAGGGTCATCAACTTGAATCCTATCAAACTATACAAAATTTTCAGAATATACTGCCATTATTTAAAAAAACATTATTTTAGTATTGTCTCATACTAAATAGAAAACAGTTCAATTCTCTGAAAACTCCTAATTTTTAAAACTATTTGTTAAGAGGACAGAATATATGTGTTCTACTAACTACTCATTTTCAAATTCTGAGCATGCCATACCAGAGACATTTAAAACAGTGCCTGTATGCATTTTATTTAATTCTTCAATAGATACAGTTTCCAATGGGGCATTACATATTTAAAGGTCAACAGAAGTGGCGCTATAGCTCAAGTGGTAGAGCGCTCGCCTTGAGCTGAAGAGCTGAGGGACAGCGCCCAGGCCCAGAGTTCAAGCCCAACAGCCGACCAAAAAAAAAAAAAAAAAAAAAAAGGTCAACAGAGATAGAAGATAAAACTATGAAGTATCTATAAGAATTAATTCCTCTAGAGTAAACATTTTTTCATCATAGTAAGCTATTATTTCAATGACAATCAATCCCAACATTTTATGCAGTAAAGTCATTCTAGCCCAACAGTTTACACTTTGTAAGCCGCACCTTAAAATTCCCTAAATTCACATCATGACTAGCTTATCACTATTGTGAAAAAATTCTACACTTCTGCTAATATTATGCCCTTTCTATTGTTGAAAAAACACTACACTAAACTTTGCTGCATCATTTTCCCTCAAGTGGTATCTTTCAGATCAGAAAACTTGAAAATATTATTTATACATATCTTTTTTTCTACCATAGATATTCATGACGCAATGATCTGTATATTATGGTTCAAAGCCCACCCAGTCAGGAAGGTTCCTTAGATTCTTATCTCCAATAAACTGCTCAGGAAAAGCCAGACACAAGTAGCACTGAGGTTCAACTGGTAGAGCAGTATCCTTGAGCAAAAACAGGCTCAGGGACAGTGCCCTGGCACAGACATCAAGCCCTAGGACAAACAAAACAACAAAAACAAAATGAAAACATACCCCAAACCTAGCATTTTTCTCATTGTATACATAGGTATATAAATAAGGAAATTTCTTCCTATGTTATGTACGGGTAGAAGAAAAAAGATTTCAAACAGTAACTCTCTTCATACCATGTTACACCAAACTCTCAAAACATTGTTCTTTTTCTAAATTTATAAATTAATAGCTTCTATTTATACTCAACTCTTCTAGATTATTCACATTATCATGTTATACATGAACTGCTGGAATTAACTATTAACTAAGTCCTAATTACAACTCTCTTGAAAGAATATTCTAGACAAATAATATGTCAGAATCATTTGTGAATTTGTAAAGTAAAACTTCTACTTAAAAAGTATTTTGTAGTATCCTATAGAATATGAAATTACAAGCAAAAGATATTTATTTCAAATCTAAATTCTAATTTAGTAAGGTCTACAAAGTCCTACACTAGATAACTTTGCTGTTTCTCCAGGCTTAAGCTTTTGTAATCCTTCATTATTTCTTTGGAATCCAACAGAATGATGCTAAATTTTTCAAATTTTTGGTTCGGAATACTGATGTATTTTGTATCTAGAAGTATTCTGTAATGAAGAGGGCATTTAAAACATGACTGAGGATGATATATGAGTTGCATTTCAATAGGAAACTTGATTTCTCAAAACATAATGACAAAATTTGCCCAAACTTCCAACTGTGTATTCCTTTCTTGTTCTTTGGTTTGTTTTATGGAGGCAAAATTATACTACTTAGTCCAGGGAAAGTATTACTACTTAATCCACTCTCTAATCTCCTGTATTAGTCTGAGTGCTAGAATTCCAGACTTGTATCACATTGCCCTGCCATAGTTTCTTGGTTTATTTAATCGACAAATATACTAGTAATTCTGAAGTTCTCCGATGATCTTATTCATGACTGACTGCTCAAACTATTTCTGTGCAATTTTCAAAGATGTTTGAAAATTGCAGGGCTCTCTGATTCATTCTTCCATGGATCCAATCCCTTTAATAATTATTACTTGGCTCTTTTACTATCTCTGGTCAGTACCTATGTAAAAGTCTCAATCTTTTGGGGGGAAAGTTCACTTGAGGACTTTCTAATATAAAAATTATCACTTGATTCTAGTCTTACTCAAGACATATTTTCTATTATTTTCTAACTTTTCTACACATTGTGAGAGTTGTTTCATATGTGTGTTTGCACATATAAGTGCTTCTCTGCGTATGTAAATGTTTGTATGTATGTATGCAAAAACCTCAGGCTATTATTCAGTACTCTTGCTCATAACTAATATCCCAACACTTGAGCCATTCGTCAAATGCAGCTTTTGGCTGGTTAATTATAGGTAGTGTTGCAAAGACTGTTCTGCCGAGGCTGGATGCAAACTGAACTTTTCAGACTCTTTTACATTCTTAGTTTTTATTTTTTCCAGGAGTATGGTTTTAAGCTACAAACATTTTTGTGGATGTAAAGTCTAACCTATAGCCTAGATTTTAACTCAAGAATTCATAGAAAGATAGATGAACATACCCATTACATATCCTGAGTGTACACTGCTAGAAATGTGATCTTAAGCCTGGTACTGGTGGCTCAAACCTATAATCCTAGTTACTCAGGAGGTTGAGATCTGAGGATTGCAGTTCAGATCAAGCAACAGTAAGAAAGTTTTCTGAGGCCCTTATCTCCAATTAACCACCAGAAAACGAATTGGAACTTTGGCTCAAATTGTAGAGCTTTAGCCTTGAGCTGAAGAGGAGAAGGACATTGCCTAGGCCCAGAGTTCAAGACCCACAACAATAAAAAAACCAAAAAAACAAAAAGAAATGTGATCTTATCCACGAGTTCATTGCTGCTATATTTCCTGCTCTCTCAACATGGCCTTTTTTTCCAGTTGTCTATGCTCTTATATCTGACTTGTTTTGGAACCAGAATTACTCTTCTGTTCTACTTTTTACAAATTTGCATGATTAGCTACCATGATTTAGATCTAGTAGACAAGAATAGAGGCCTCATCCTTCATGTTCCACTTAGTAGTAAAGCTTTCACTATATCACCCCCATAGATCTACATACTGGCCTTGGATTTACTGTTTCAAAGTTGTCTTATTGAAGTGTCTTCTATAGTGTATTGAACCATTATACTTAAGCACAAAACTTCTTTTTCTCTTATTATTGCTATTGTTTCTCCTACTTCTAACTTATGTACACTTGGGAAATAATGCACAACACACACACAAAAACTGTTTCTGAGAACATTCTTCCTACATAAAATTGGTCTTAATTACAGAGCACTTAGGAAATTTTGAACTTAAAGTAGTCCAGGATGTTTTTTTCATGTTTTTTAAATTGTAAAAATGGTTTAAAGAGGGGTTAGAGTTACATAAGAAAGTTAATGCGTATATTATCTATCAAGCGTTGTTACCTCCTCTTTTGTATTTCTCCTTCAATCCTTTTCCTCCCCACCAACCCAACTCCCTTTCCCCTCCTCAAGTTGTAAAGCTAATTTTCTACATAGTGCCTTATAGAAATCATTGTTACAATAGGTCATACTGTATAATTGTTTAAGCATTTTGTTATTTCCCTTCCCCTCCCCACATTAGAAAAATGTATATGCAAGATGCAGGTCACTGACAATAAATATAGTGAAAACAGGAGTTATACACCATGGAAGAAGAAAATAGAAGAGAAACAAAAAAATCGCATATCACATGTTAGATACATTAAAAATATAGCAAGAAAGTAAAAGCAAGTTGTGTCCCTATCTTGGGTTCCATTTCACTTAACATCATCTTATATGGCCATATGTACATGAATGAGGTTTTATAAGCCATGCAAATTCCATATTTTCTCGCTATGAAATTATCTCTGAAACACATGTTACCTCATGTCCAAAGACATACTTGTGCTATTTCAGTGAATCCAGAAAACATTCATTTTACCTGGAGCAGCACCATGGATTGTTACTGGAAGTAAGTGGAAGGAACTGTTATTGCAAGAGAGGAATTGAACATAGAAAAATGACAAAGTTCAAGGTAATTTGTGCTGTCCTTTTTATGGTACAAGAAAATAATCCAAGGCCTGAAGGAAACTCTGTCCCTGACTTTTTCAAGTTTTCCTTTACTTATATAAAACATGTCTGTAAACTTCTAGTTGCGAGTATAACAAAAGTTAACAATATGCCATTTGAAGGCCAACATAGAATAAAAGGAAATAACTTTGTTTTAAAAGTGTTCTCCTGCAAAGAAACAAAGATATGGGGGTTTTAAAGAGACTTATGCACGGATATTTCACTCCTGAGATGATTCTCCTGTTGCAGGAGTCAGTTACCCAATTCTTTAGTCTGGTCCTGAGTTCTCCATAGCAATAAGGATTCCAAAAAGCAGGATCCAGTGAGTACGATCAGCAAAAGGAGCATCTTCTCAAACCAATGCTTTAAGGATGGTCACAAAGAAACAGGTGGGGTTTTTCATTTGCTTGTTTGTTTATTTAGTTTGTGCTGGTTTTGGGGATTGAACCCAGAGGGTGGACCCGGTCCCTGTACAGTTGACTTTCCTGCCCACCTACCCCCAAAGCTAGTACTCTATTGCTTGAGCCTAAACTCCACTTCTGGCTTTTTCAGTGTTTAATTACAGATAAGAGTTAGACAGACTCTCCTGCCTAAGTTGGCTTTGAACTGAGATAATAATAAATCCAAGTGACTTCAACTCTATGGACTTCTCTTTTTTAATTTTTATTTATTTTTTATTGTGAAAATACTGTACAGAGGGGTTACAATTAGATGGGCAAGATAATGAGTACATTTCTTATCAAGCATTGTAGCCTCCTCTTTTGTTTCCCCTTGGATTTCTCTTTTGAACCACGAAATATTAGATGAAGTTTATATAAATCTAATATTTGACCATTTTTAAAAGAAGAGAATATGTCCAGCAAAGAAACCATACCTTAAATAACTCAACAAAAGTAGGTGCACTGAATCATTTTGGAATATTTTTTTCTACTTGGGAAGATTACTATTGACTTTGTCGTTCCTTTGGGGGAAACTTAATGTCATATTTGCACTTTTTTGTTGGTCATGGGTCTTTAACTCTGATACTGGACCCTGTCCCTCAATTCTTCAGCTCAAGTTGAGCACTCTGCCACTTTTGGTACAGTAGCACTTCTGGGTTTCATGTGGTTAATTAAAGATAAGAGTGTCATGGACTTTCATGACCAAGCTGGTTTTGAACCACAATTCTGTGGTCTCATCTTTCTGAGTAGTTAGGATTACAGGTGTGAGCCACCAACATCCGTCTTATATTTGCATTTATGTGCACTTATTGCCACTATGTAGACAAAGAATGGAAATTTGTATCAAATGATGACATTGCAACTTTTTAGGAAAATCGAGGTAGCAATAAATTTATCCCCTTTTCCATGTTGTTACATTAATCATTCATGTGTTATGGGACTCTTATATTAGCATCTTCTGTCTGCATTTGTCGACTTAGTATCAGAAATTGTTCGTAGAGAAATAAAAAAGACTGAGACTTTTAGAAAGCAAAGGAGTTCAGGTATGAAAGTACAGCATAGACGGATATACAATTTATCACACAGAGATAAATAATTAGCCTAATTACTAGAATGCTAAAGGCAATGAGGTATAAGCCTAGTTGATGACTAGTTCTTTAATAACCAAAAAGGGTTCCCTAGAACATTTTGTGGTATAACTTAGTTATTACCATTTATTCCTTCCATCTAGAGTTATTCCTTCTATTCTGTAAAAGCCTCTGCCTTTTTGGTGCCATATCTTATCAAAAATATTTCCAAATCTCTCTTATACTATCCTTCTGATTGTGATTAGCAGTGACCACTCAAAAGCCTGGAATCTTTGAATTTTCAGAATTAATCTTCACCTGATATCTAAGCACATTCCTGGTATTAATTGCCATGACTTAATGAAAAAAGTTTTTGGGTTTTTTCAATATTGTATACTAATATAGGTAAAGTACATGAATTAGGGACTATTGTCAGGTATCAGTATGGAAGGAGCAATTATATATCCCAAGTATGAGTTGTTTATTTTCCATTTACTAACTAAATATTTGTTGTTGTTCTTGTTGTTTTGCCAGTCCTGGGGCTTCAACTCAGGGATAGGGAATTATTCCTCAGCTATTTTTGTTGTTGTTGTTCTAGGCTAACCCTCTACCACTTTAGACACAGCACTATTTCCAGTGGTTCTTTTTCTGTTTATGTGGTACTGAAGAATTGAACCGAAGTTTTCATGCATGCTAATCAATCACCATACTGTGAAGCCACATTCCCAGAGCCCTAAATTGCTTTCTTAAGATGCATTACTTTTTCATTCCGTAACTATGTATCATAATTTTAGCCAGAAATTTTTGCTAGAAAAGGACATTGAACACAATACTGAGTCCAGTAAGGCTAGATGGACAATGAATAACCGTCACGGTCTAGCCAGAGCACAGAGGGGTTAACCTCATGGAGCTGGAACAACAGACTGAGCGAGATAACTCCTAACTCACAGCCCACCTCCAGAATGAGAGGGCCACATTGGTTCCAGCCACATGGGGATGCTGGGCCACCTCCTCTAGCATCCATTAAATAAGTTCTTCAGAGAGAGAGAGAGAGAGAGAGAGAGAGAGAGAGAGAGAGAGAGAGAGAGAGAGAGAGAGAGAGAGAGAGAGAGAGAGAGAGAGAGAGAGAGAGAGAGTCATAATTACACTTAAGCCAGGTGCTGGTGGCTCAGGCCTATAATTCTAAATACACAGGAGGCTGAGATATGAGGACTATGGTTTATAGGCAACCTGGGCAGGAACATCTGTGAGACATTTATCTCCAAAGAATCACCAGAAAACCAGAAGTGGTGCTGTGACTCAAATGGTAGAGTGCTAGCCTTGAGCTGAGGAGATCGGGGACAGTGCCCAGGCCCAGAGTTCAAGCACCACGACTGACAAAAAGTGGACTTCCCACCACAAGAAGTGTACTGAATAGCAACCATTGTCCTAGGGAGCATGGCAGAAAATTCATGCTGAGCTTCCTGTCAGCTCTCTTATTTTATTTTTTTTTTATTTTTATTATGAAGGTGATATTCCAAGGGGTGGGTTACAGTTACATAAGTAAAAGTACTTTTTCTTACAGTGTTATCACTTCCTCATTTTTTCCTGCTTCCAACAACACTGATATCCCATTTCCCCAAAGTTGTAAAGTTCATTTCTAACATAGTGCTTAGTGTATATTACTGTTGCTTTGGTTAATCTTTGTCCGACCATTTCTGTGATTTCCCTTCCCTTCCCCAAATCAGATAAACTTATGTATAATAAAAAGGGTACAGAAATCAAAAACAGTGACTACAGGGAATAATCCAAAGGGGAAAAAGTAAATAGAAATAACTAAAAGCAGTTCACTATACAGTCATCTTGTATCCATTTCTTGGAACTCATTTCAATAAGCATCATTTTCTATGATGACATGCATATAACTATTGAGCTGTTGTGATCTTTTATAAGAATATCCTAGACATATTCTATTTTTTTAATGAGTGAAAACATGTAGCCTATGATTCTTTGGGTGTGGCTTGTTTGATGTATTATGTTTTCCAAGTCTTTCCATTTCCTTACAAATGGGGCAATGTCATTCTTTCTGACGGAAGCATAGAATTTTGTTGTGAATATATATGACATTTTCTCAATCGATTTATCTACTGAGGGACATCTGTGTTGGTTCCATATCTTAGGAATGGTAAATACTGCTACAATTGACATAGTTGTGATGGTAACTTTAGTGTGGCCTTGTCTGTGGTCATTTGGGTAATTGTCCAGGAGTGGGATTGCGGGGTTATAGGGGAGATCTTCTGAGGAACCTGTATACTTCTTTATGGAGTATTTGAACAAGTTTACTTTTCAGCCAATTGTGTAGTAACATTCCTGTTTGGCTACATTCCCACCAGACCAGCCTCTGTTATTATTAGTTTTCTTCATAATGGTCATCAAACTGGGGGGAGGTGGAATCTCAATGTTGCTTTTATTTGTATTTCTATGGCCAGAAATATTGCATATTCCTTCATGTTTCAATTGGCCATTCATATTTCTTCTTCCGAGAGGTCTCTGTTTAAATCTTTAGCCCACTTATTAAGAGGGTTGTTTCTTTGAACATTTGTTTTTTGGGGGAGTTAACTGCTAGGGCTCTCAATATATTTGAGATGTAAGGCCATTGCCTGTTGCAGAGCAAGTAACGAACTTTTCCCAATCTATGTGCTTTCTATTTATATTTCTATCTATGTAAATTCTCTTCTTAGATTTGGTAAGGGTCTGCCAAGTCTGGTAATTTATTGAAACAACCAATTCTGTTTTGTTGATCTTGTTATGTTTTAGTTTGTCTTTGTTTAGTTATTTCTGATTTAATTTTTTTATTTGTTTCTCTCTTCTGCTTTGGGTTTGGCCTTGTTCCTGTTTTCAAGAATTTTCAGGTATATAATTTAAAAAAAGACTTCAGATTTCCCCAATTGCTTGAGGTAGGCACTTAGAGCTATAAATTTTCCTCTAAGTACTGCATTTACTGTTTCCCAGAGGAGTTGTTATTTTGTGTGTTCAATTTGTTAAATTTCAGAAACTTTCAGATTTTCATTCTAATGTATTCAGTGCCTCACTGGTCATTCAGCAATGTGTTGTTCAGTGTTCATGGGTTTGGGAACTTTTTTTTGCTTTAGCTTTTTTAGTTCTAAGTTTATGCTGTTGTGGTCTGACAAGATATGGGAATTCAAATAATTTTTCTTTCAATTTGGATAGAATTTCTATGTGATATAGGATATGTTCTATTTTGGAGACTCTTTCATGAGCTGCTGTGAAGAATGTGTATACTGATGCTGAATGTATATTCTGTAGATGTCTGTTAGGGCTAGACGTTCAATGTAGTTATTTAGGTCTTCAGTTTCTTGGTTGAGTTTTTCCTGGATGACCTATCCATGCATTTCAATGATGTGTTGAGAAATGTTTTTTTGGTTATGTAACATTTGGTTGATGATGTGGGGTGCTCCAGCTATTGATACTTAGACTTGATATATCTACCTAATGGAGATGTGCCTTTATCAATATATAATGTCTCTTCCTAGTAATTTTATTTTGAATTCTATTTTATCTTATGTTAGTAATTCTACTCTGGCCTGTTTATGGTGTTCATTTGCTTGAAAATTTTCCTTCCAGCCTTTCAGTTTGAGTATGTGTTTTTTTTTGTCAGTAAAATGTGTCTCTTGTATATATTACATGCATGCGTCTTGTTTTATTATACTATTTAGTATGTTTTCTAATTGGAAAGTTAAATCCATTGATATTGAGAGTTAAGTCTGTGAAATATCTCATAAGTCCTGCTATGTTATTCACCTGCTGTTAGGCTCTGTGTCTCATCTACTCTAAATATATTTACCTTGTTCACTGGTAGGGAGCATTTTATATAACCAGTTCCTGTTCTTCATGATCTTCTCTATGTAGGATATATTTGATTAACTTCTATCCTGATGATTTGGTGGAGATACATTGTTTCAAGATTTCTTTGGCATGAAATATTTTTATATATCCTTTTAATGTAAAGGAGAGTTAGGCTTGGGACCATATTCACGGTTGGTAGTTGATTGCCTTTAATGTTTGTCATATATCATGTGAGGCTCCCCTTTTTACCATATCAGCTAAGAAATTTGTATTTATCCTGACTGTATATCCTTTATATAATCAGTCTTTTCTCCTGACATATTTAAGAATCCCTTCATTGATGTCTAATGATACTCTAATGGATTATGATGTGATGGTGGTTTGTTCTGTTCTAGTGTACTCTGTTTGGTGTTCTAAAGGCTTCTCTTATTTGAATTAGCCTCTCTCTTTGATTTCCCTGTCTTACAATTGGTTATTGTTTTAGGGCTTCTATCTCTTTATTAAAGCTTTATTTTAGGTTTGTATGGATTTTCTTTACAACTTTTTATTGGGTGGTGGCTTGGGAGGTATGTGTTTTAGCTGTATCTTCTCTCATATCTTTTAACTTGGCATCCATTTTTCCCTTGGACTCTCTTGCCTTCTCAGAATTTATTTTTCTTTGTGTTTGGAGTCTCCATGAATTATTTTGCTGATCTTTGCTTGGTCTCCTCTTGTTCCCAAATTTCCTTGTAGAGGTTTTGTATCTTTTCATTAATCACATTTTTCAGCAGTATTTGTAATGTATTTTGAAAAATATCTTCTAGATAATTTATTGTTCTAATGCCCATTCATTTACTGTGTGAATTATATTACCTTGGCATGACTTTTCTCATAATTTTCTGATTTGTTCTGTCCATTTGAAGTATTTCTTGGCTTTCATTTGGGGGAATCTATGATTTTAATAGGTGACTATCTATGTTCTTGGATGATTTGCCAGGTGTTGCTTTGGTCTTCTGTTGTGATTTGTTTTTCTGGAATTATGTTTTTGTCTAGACCATTAAGTGTAGGAGAAGAGATCAGTTGTGAGAGATGTTGTCAAATTAATACTTGTGGTTCCAACGACAATTCTGACTATCCAGTGGTAAGGTGAATTGTGCTTGTGTTTATATGTGACTGTCTCTCTGTTCATGATTTTTTTCCCAAGTGGCCCTTTCATTTCCACACTGCAATTGTGTTTTTGAATATGTTGGCCAACACAGTCACAGCAGTCACCTTCCTGGCTGGGTAACTTTTCATGGATTTCTGTTTTTTTTTGTGAAGACAATACAAAATATTCTTTTGAATTGTGTATCTATATATAATTATACCTAACTTGGTGTGACACCCTAGAAATGGAGTACCTTCTAGGACTCTAAATATCTGTTTTGTTAGGGAAATCTAGGGTACTTTTCTGTTGTTATTCTGAAACTGTTTTTCCTCTTCCTCTGGTTCATTTATTATATTGTGGATTTTTTTTTCACATAATTTAGGAGTTGTGATGGTTGTATCAAGTTATTTTTGTTTTTCTGTTTGTGTTACTTTTACATAGTGATTTCTGGCTTTTATGAAGAGACAGTAATAATATGAAATGTGAAGAGCTTAAAGCTTAAAGGGGCACAATGAAGGCCTAAGTAACAACCATCTTGTGAGGTATGAATTATGAAAATAACCATGGTTTGGACCCAGAAATGACACAAAAAGAAAAACAATTCCTGGACAACTGAGACATAAACAATCCTTGGGAAAGCCACAGGAATTTTCTCCAAATGCATTGACCAAACATTGGTTGGCCATGCAGGACACGGTGACCCAGTGGCCAGACACTTCTTGTCAATAACACCTCAATAATATTAGCCAGTCACATATGTATAGCTTAGTTTATTAAACTGTTAATCAATCATGTAATTTCTCATTAAAACTTCCAAAAAGTTGTTTGTTCAACACTATAAAAACTGTGCTGATGCTATGCTTGGGGTCTTTTAGTGTCATGGGTTACTGATTGCACAGAGCACCAGCCTGGAGCTTGCAAATAAAAGACGCCTTTGTTACTTGTATTGGTTGGGTGGTCTTCGGGGGGTCTTGAGTCTAGTAAAACAAAGGTAAGTTATTACATTGAAAGAAAGAGTGCAGACATTTTAACCTATTTGCTACAATTAAATTAATATTAAGTGAAGCTAATTAACTCTTATTTACTCTTCAGAGGATGAGTATAGTACTGTTGGATATCTTGGAGGAAAAGACTTTAGACTGATTACAACTGATGCCTTTCACTGAAATTACTGGCTAAACATTCTCCTTCAGAAAGACAAATGCTCCATTTTTTCGTATTAGTATTATAAAATCATAACATCTGCATGTTGAATTGTTTTCCTCTGCTAATTTCAATACCATTCTTCATCTATTAGGTATCTAGGGCTTGAAATGACGCGAACTTAAAATACCTATATTGCTTATATTGTGATATAAATCTCAGTAATATTAATATGAATTTATTTCTGAGTCTCATCTTGAGCTACATTCATAGGAAATTTATGCAGTCTCAAGCAAGAAACCTATTTTACTCTTTTCTATTCTTTAAACAATAAATCTATTATCTTTAGAAATATGTTCTAAAGAAAATATGTTCTTGTATATTGTTCCAGTAAACATAATTTATTTCTAGTACTTTTACTGAAATAAATATAAAGTATGGAACATGGAGACAGCCCCACCTTATCACTTTAAAGTATATCCTTGGGGACTATGTTATATATAAAAATAAAAAAGTGCAATGCACATGTTTATACATGAATCATCTAATGGTTATGTCAATGAGACACAAGAACTATCATATCACATCAAGTCTCAGTTTACTTAAAGGCACCAACATATTAGTGTTCATGAATATCATTCATCTTTAGAAAATGACAAGTCACAACAAAGTTTATATTTCAAATTTAAGAAATAAAAATTACACCCAGATTTGATGTGAATATCTTGTTTCCAGGAAAACAGTTATTCAGCAAACTGGGAAACAAAAAATAAGGGCTTGTCATATAGAAAGAAAGATGTAAAAGCATACTGTCTTATTTTAAGATGATACATACATGCAAATCTTTATTCAAAGATACTATAAAAATTCATGAGCGGATTTGTGATCAGAAATTATAGGTAAGCAAAGTAACTGGAAAACTGTATTTGTAAATAGTGCTTTCAACATATGATTACATTTTCAATAAATATGCCTATAGATGATGATTTTGTATCTGTAACACATATCCAGTATTCTACATTTTAGACATACTCCCATTCTCTTACCTCAGTTCTTGATCAATATTCTTCTACTTTCATGATGTCAATTTCTACAATAGTAACAAGGTGGGTGTTCTCTTGGTTTCTACAGCCAATAAATTTTAGTATTTTGCAACGGTGTATAAACTCATGGAGTTTGACTGGGATGTGGAGTTTGAGGATTGTAGAGAGCTGCGAGAGGCCGCACCTGGAAGATGGTGCCGGTTTCCGCCCTCCGCCTTCCCGATGGCGAGTGCTCTCGTGGTAAACAACTCCTGATATGGCTAAGGCAAAGAATCTGGCTTGCTTCCGCGCCCCTGAACCTATTGGCGGTTCCCACGTGGCGTACCAGGGTTAGCTACCCAGCGGGTACTTAAGGCTGTGGGGAATTCTCCCCGGGGTTGGGGTCACAAGATTATTTAAAAAAAGGTCCTGAATAAAGGGCAGAGAGAAGAGTCCGGTGTCGCGTCTCCTTGCTGGTCGAGGCGGTAGCGACATGTGGCGGCCCGTACGGGGACTCAGCCATAACCCCAACGAGGTCTCAGAACTCTCTGCGGTCAGGGTGGTGCACCGGTAAGTCCCCAGGTAAAAGGGGAATCCGCCACAAGAGCGGGGAGTAAGTTCCCAGGTAAAAGGGGAATCTGCCACAAGAGCGGGGAGTAAGTTCCCAGGTAAAAGGGGAATCCGCCACAAGAGTGGGGGGGATTTTTGCTCTTTTCGGTAGATAAAGAGAGAGCGAGAACCCGGGGCTAGTCAATAGAGTAGCCAAAAGTGAAAGTAAAAGTTTGTTTACCAGCTTTAAATGTTTAAAACATGGGCGCTTCTTTTTCGCACCCAATTTTTTTGGCTCTCAATGAGCTACTGCACTCAAAAAAGTTAAAAATAAAAAAGAGTACTTTAGAGAGATTTTTGAATGAATGTGACACCGTTGCCCCATGGTTCGCTGTCTCTGGAAGCCTCATGGTGGCCTCTTGGGAGAAACTAGGGAGGGACCTAGATTTTGCCTCTGAACAAGGAACGCTTAAGAGCGGAGTGAGACCAATATGGAAACTGATAAGAGGCTGTCTCGAGGACTAGCGTTGCAGTGAGGCGGTAGAGAATGGTCAGGCCGCCTTAGAAATGCTGCAGGAAGAAAGATCAGAAAGGGCAGACAGCGAAAAGGAGGAGAGCAGGGGGGGGTCATGCCCTGATTTTGCCGAACTAGAGACCTCTGAGTCTACAGACTCAGAGGAACTACAATCACTCATAGAACAAATAGAAAAAACAAAGATAAGAAAGAGGAGGAAAGGGAAGGAGAGAGAGGACCCAGATAAAGACGAGTGCACGCCCTCTGTGCACCACCCCACACCTTCGGCCCCTCCGCTCTATGCGGAGGACCCTGGAAGTGGCAGCCCCGGCTGTTCTTTCAGCCCAGGCGTGTGGAAAGCGGTCAGAACTGAGTTACATCTAGCCTGTCCAATATTTCAGGATCCACAGGGACAGCGATATCATGAACCCTTAGATTTTAAGGTTATAAAATCTTTAGCTGAGTCTGTGCGGACATACGGAATCATGGCCTCCTTTACTGTAGCCCAGGTGGAGGCCCTAAACAGACACTGCATGACACCCGGTGATTGGAGTGGGCTCGCACGAGCTTGTTTGAGCCCAGGTCAGTATTTAGATTGGAAGGCTTTTTTGATTGAATTTGCTAGTGAAGAGGCTGCGGCCAATCAGGCTGGGGGAAACCCAGCTTGGGACAGAGATATGCTGCTTGGACAGGGGAGATTCGCCAATCAGCAGATAGGCTACCCGGTCCAAGTTTATGAACAAATCAATAAAATTGGCATTAAGGCATGGAAGGCCTTACCAAATAAAGGCGAGGTGAGTGGCAATCTCACCAAAATCCTGCAGGGCTCTATGGAGCCGTTTTCAGACTTTGTTGCTCGTATGGTCGAGGCCGCTGGCAGAATTTTTGGTGACCCAGACGCAGCCATGCCATTAATTAAACAGCTTGTTTACGAGCAGTGCACTAAGGAATGCAGAGCCGCCATAACCCCATATAAGAATAGGGGACTAGAAGCATGGATGAAAGTTTGCAGAGAGCTGGGCGGACCACTAACTAATGCTGGATTAGCTGCTGCTGTGGTGCAATTAACCCAGAAGAAAGGGGCTGGGAAGGTGGCTCAGTGGTAGAGCATTTGCCTTGCATGCATGAGGCCCTGGGTTCGATTCCTCAGCACCACATAAGCAAAAAGAAATGAAAAAAGCCGGAAGTGACGCTGTGACTCAAGTGGTAGAGTGCTGGCCTTGAGCTGAAGAGCTGAGGGACAGCGCCCAGACCCAGAGTTCAGGCTCAGGAAAAAACCTATTCAAAAAACGCTGCAAATTTGTCTAAACAGTTGTTTAGTTATCTTTTAGGTAATTGAACTGGGGAGTTCGACAGCCTGATGGAACAGCTCAGGGTTGCCATCGTCATGGTGAACTCGACCCGAGTGGATGCCGGATTGGCGGAGGGGTTATCTTCATGGATCTCCGCTGCTATGATTCATCTCAAGGAGGGGGCGGGTTTGGGAGCCCTGATAGGCCTCCTGGTGTTAGTCTCCTTGGTATGTCTGTGGTGCATTTGCCAAATTAGAGGTTCTCAGCGTCGCAGTGCAGCCATGATTATCCAAGCCTTTACAGTCATTGGAGCAGGTCAGTCCCCCTAAGCGTGGCTTGCCACCCTAAAACAATGAACACAGATTGCAAAGCCAAAGTACTGCAGTCGAGAGGCATGAGTTTTGCCCTCGAGGAGAGCATGTTTGATTGCACACGGGTTCGATTCGCCTTTTCCCGTCCTTGTGAAAAACGAATCAATGGACAGGCTGAGTCATCCCTAGAGAAGGCGCCCTCTGGGAGAAGGCTTGTATGCAGTCCTTGCAATTGCACAACAGGGATCAGACCTCTGTTCTCATCTGTGTTCTTTAAACAAAAAAGGGGGAACTGTAGAGAGCTGCGAGAGGCCGCACCTGGAAGATGGTGCCGGTTTCCGCCCTCCGCCTTCCCGATGGCGAGTGCTCTCGTGGTAAACAACTCCTGATATGGCTAAGGCAAAGAATCTGGCTTGCTTCCGCGCCCCTGAACCTATTGGCGGTTCCCACGTGGCGTATCAGGGTTGGCT
The DNA here is from genome assembly GCF_024711535.1 of Dipodomys merriami. NCBI lineage: Eukaryota > Metazoa > Chordata > Mammalia > Rodentia > Heteromyidae > Dipodomys > Dipodomys merriami. The sequence goes on along the minus strand of NW_027206095.1, from coordinate 688,644 downwards.
ACCCAGCGGGTACTTAAGGCTGTGGGGAATTCTCCCCGGGGTTGGGGTCACAAGATTATTAAAAAAAAGGTCCTGAATAAAGGGCAGAGAGAAGAGTCCGGTGTCGCGTCTCCTTGCTGGTCGAGGCGGTAGCGACAGAGGATATTGTATTCAGGGTATTAATTGGCTTGAAGCAGGCAGGAACCTATTGTGAATACACAGACATTCGGTATACTAAGAATTAGGGACTTGATCTCGGGGAAAGTTAAAGGTCCAGGAAAGATCTTGAAGCTGAGATAAAGCAATGCAGCAAAAATTAATCAACTATCATTACAAGGGAATGGAACTTATATCTGATGTGTCTGGGTGGAAGTGGTGTGTGTGTGTGTTTGTGAGTGTGTTTGTGTGTTTGTGTGTGTGTGTGTTGAGAATTTTAGTGTGGCTTCTATATTTACAGTCCATAGAGCATTAATTGTTAAGGAGAAGGTGCCCTTACCAGAGCTCTGATACCATTGTCATCACTTTTTACTGCAAAAAAAAAAAAACACTTGCTTAATCTCTAATTAAAAAGGGAAACATAAACTAACATCTTACATGTTTGTTTTGAAAATTAATTGGCAAATTGAAGGCCGAAGGGAGAAATTGGAGATTAATATAATCTTTTTCCTCACTTCTGATTATTAAACTGTAATAGCTGTGATTTTCAGGAATCTCCTGTAATGTACTTACTGCTTAATTACTAATATGTTTAATAATATGAAACATATGATAGAGAAATAGATCAGCCAGCAAGCACAAAGACCTAGTGATAAGATCGAGCTTTTGAGCAGGGTTGCCACATCTTTTAGTAAAGCAATTCCTTCATATGAATTTCAAAGTTTATGGCTTTCCCTGTGTGATTTAAAGGTAAGAAAGTACTGTAGAAACAAAAATTCCTGTTCAGCAAAGCAGAAAGTGCTCATGTTCTCATCCTCATGTTGCAAATTTCCATTCCGTAAAGACTCTTTGTTAGATTGCTTTCATTTAATATACTTCAGCACATCATCCTTCCCTGTTGGAGGCGGAAAAAAAGATAATTTTGTTTGAATATCATCTTACGTAAGTTAGTGTGTACCAGCATGATTTGTATAATTACAGAACTTTGTAATAAATATAAGTAGGGATCATATCACAACTAAAAAATATATTTAAAATCACATAAGAATAGAAGTTACAGAATTTTGTGCATGAAAACATACATTAGATTAGTTGCAGAATTTCTATTTTGAGACAGACTTTATATTAAAGTATAAAGCAGTTTACTAAGGGTTGAAACACTTTATTGAAAAAAATATATTCTTATAGATATTTTTGCTTCATAATTTTTTGTTGGTTTTTTTTTAATTTAATTTTATTTTATTTGTGAACACACTGTACAGAGGGGTTACAATTGCATGGGCAGGATAATGCGTACGTTTCTTACCAAGCACTGCAGCCTCCTCCTTTGTTTACCCTTCACATCACTTCCCAACCTCCCCCTTCCCCCCCATCCCAATCCATCTCCATCCCCCCTTCCCCCCCACCGAAACCGACATTGTAAAGCTCATTTTGGACATGACAACTTGTACTTCTCATTGTTGCAACAGGTAAACCTGTATCCTTAAACAACTGATTTTTCCCCATCTCTTCCACAAGTTATACTGACATCAAATATAGTGAAATCAGGGGTTATACTGTGGGGGAAGGACATACAAAGCAACAAAGAGATAATCATATAGATGCATTAGAAACACATACATGAAAGAAAAAAACATTAAAATACATACCTAAGGGTTCATATTTCTAACATCACATTATCTGACATTATCTGCTTGACTCATACATATATTAGATATTGCAAAAAAGGGAAACCATGGGACCTATGTTTCTTAGGGCCTGGCTTACTTCACTTAATATAATTTTTTCCAAGTTTTTCCATTTCCTAACAAATGGGACAATGTCATTCTTTCTGATGGAGGCATAGAATTCCATTGTGTATATATACCACATTTTCTTGATCCATTCATCTACTGAGGGGCATCTGGGTTGGTTCCATATCTTAGCTATGGTAAATAATGTTGCAACAAACATAGTTGTCCTGGTAGCTTTAGTGTGGTCTTCTTTGTAAACATTTGGGTAAATGCCCAAAAGTGGGATTTCTGGGTCATAGGGGAGTTCTATGTGAAGTCTTTTGAGGAACATCCATACTGCTTTCCAAAGTGGTTGAACAAGTTTATATTCCCACCAACAATGAAGCAAGGTTCCTTTCTGTCCACATTCCCTCCAACATCTGCTGTTGTTAGAGTTCTTGATTTTTGCCGTTCTACTGGAGTGAGGTGATATCTCAATGTTGTTTTGATTTGCATTTCTTTTATGGCTAGGGATGTTGAACATTTCTTCATGTGTCTATTGGCCATCCTTCTTTCTTCTTCAGAGAAGTTTCTCTTTAAGTCTTTCGCCCACTTATTTATTGGGCAGTTGTTTCTTTGAGGCTGTGTTGTTGGGGGGGTTTAATTTTTTGAGTTCCAAGTATATTTTAGATATGAGACCCTTGTCCGTGTATGGCTAGTAAAGATCTTCTCCCAATCTGTAGGATTTCTATTGATCTTGCTAGCTATGTCATTTGCCCTGCAGAAGCTCTGCAACTTTATGCAATTCCATTTGTCCAACCTTTCTTTGATTTGTTGTGTTTCCGGGTCTTTATTCAGAAAATTTTGGCCTGAGCCAAGGAGACCTGGGGTTTCTCCTATTCCATCCTGTAATGTTTTCAGAGTGTCTGCTTTGACTTCAAGGTCTTTGATCCATTTGGAATTGATTCTGGTGCAGGGTGATATATAAGGATCTAGCTTTAGTTTTCTACATGTAGTTAACCAATTTTGCCAGCACCATTTACTGAAGAGGCTGTCTTTCTTCCATTCTATTGTTTTAGCTCCCTTATCGATGATTAGGTGGCTATAGGTCTGTAGGTTAATTTCGGGGTTTTCAATTCTATTCCATTGATCCTGAGGTCTGTTCTTATTCCAATACCAAGCTGTTTTGATTACTATGGCTTTATAGTAGAGTTGGAAATTTGGTATTGATATTCCTCCAGCATTTTTCTTTCCGTTGAGGAGCGTTTTTGCAATTCGGTGTCTTTTATTGTTCCATATGTATTTTTGGATTGCATCTTCTATTTCCTTGAAGAATGTGTTTGGAATTTTGATAGGTATTGCATTGAATTTGTAAATAGCCTTGGGAAGCATTGCCATTTTCACGATGTTAATCTTGCCAATCCAGGAGCATGGGAGGTTTTTCCATTTTTTATGTTCTGTGTTGATTTCCTTTTTCAAGAATTTAAAGTTCTCAACATAGAGATCCTTCACTTCTTTGGTTAAGTTAATTCCTAGGTATTTTATTTTTTGTGGGGCTATTACAAATGGACTTGCTTTCCTAATTTCAGCCACACTTTTCTCATTGTTGGCATACAGAAAAGCCATTGATTTTTGGGGTTAATTTTATAACCTGCTACTTTACCAAAGTTTTGAATCAGCTTGAGTAATTTGGGAATGGAATCTATGGGATTCTTTAAATACAAGATCATGTCATCTGCAAAGAGGGAGAGTTTTATTTCTTCTTTCCCTATTTGGATCCCTTTTATTTCTGTATCTTGTCTTATTGCTGTAGCTAGGCATTCTAATACTAGATTGAAGAGAAGTGGAGAGAGTGGGCATCCTTGTCTTGTTCCTGAGTTAAGTGGAAATAACTTTAGTTTTTCACCATTGAGTATAATGCTGGCTGTAAGTTTGTCATATACAGCCTTTATTGTATTGAGGAATGTTCCATGGATTCCTAATTTTTCCAAAACCTTCATCATGAAGCGGTGTTGGACCTTGTCGAATGCTTTTTCTGCATCTATTGAGATAACCATGTGGTTCTTATTCTTGCTCCTGTTGATGAGATGAATAATATTACTTGATTTGTGTATATTGAACCAGCTTTGCATCCCTGAAATGAATCCTGTTTGATCGTGGTGTATGATTTTTTGGGTGAATTGTTGAAGTCAATTGGCCAAAATTTTGTTGAGAAATTTTTCATCAATATTCATCAAAAAATAGGTCTATAATTCAGTTTCTTTGATGAGTCCCTGCCTGTTTTTGGGATGAGGGTTATGATGGCTTCATAGAATGTGTTGGGTAGTGGGCTTTTTGGCATGTCAATATTTGCTAGGAAAAGGTCCATTTCTGTCAAGTTCTCAAACTTATTAGCATAAAATTTTGAGAAGTATTCCCTTATAATGTTCTGAATCTTGGTTGTTTCCGTGGTGATGTTTCCATTCTCATCTCTGAGTTTATTAATTTGGGTGTGTTCTCTCCTTTTTCTGATAAGATATGCTAAGGGTCTGTCAATTTTGTTAAGTTTTTCGAAGAACCATCTCTTTGTTTTGTTGATTCTTTCTATAGTTTTTTTGGATTCTATTTCATTTAATTCTGATTTAATTTTGATTATTTCTTTCCGTCTACTGGATTGGGGTTTATCTTGCTGCGCTTTTTCAAGGAGGTTTAGATTTGTCATTAAATTGCTAGTTTCAGATCTCTCCAATTTGGTGACGTAGGAGCTCAGAGCTATAGATTTGCCTCTGAGTACTGCCTTTGCTGTGTCCCTGAGGAGCTGGTAATTTGTGTGTTCATTTTTGTTGAAAAGCATGAACATTTGAATTTCCTTTCTAATCTCTTCCATGACCCACTCTTGATTCAGCAGTGTGTTGTTCAGCCTCCATGTGATACCAGACTTTCTTTGGTGGCTTTTGGTGTTGAGTTCTAATTTTATTCCCTTGTGGTCAGAGAGAAGGCAAGGTATAACTTCAATGTTTCTGAATTTAGACAAGTTTGCTTTGTGGCCTAAAATGTGGTCTATTTTAGAAAATGTTCCTTGTGCTGCTGAGAGTAACGTGTTTTCTGATGCTGCTGGGTGAAATGTTCGTTAGATGTCTGTTAAGTCTAGTTGATCTGTGCAGCTGTTTAGATCTGCGGTTTCTCTGTTGAGTTTTTGCCTAGTTGATCTACCTAGTGGGGAGAGTGGTGTGTTAAATCCCCAACAATTAATGTCTCTGGATCTATGTGGGTTTTGAGGGAAAGTAGTGTTTCTTTGATAAATTTGGGTGCTCCATTGTTTGGCGAATAGATATTTAGAATTGTAATATCCTCCTTTATCTCTTCTCACGAATTTTAATTTGAAGTCTATTTTATCTGATATTAGTATTGCAACTCCCGCCTGTTTATGGGGGCCGTTTGCTTGGTAGATTTTGTTCCAGCCTTTAACTTTGAAAATGTGTTTGTTTTCATGGGCAAGATGTGACTACTGCAGGCAGCATATAGAAGAGTCTTGTTTTTTAATCCAACTAGACTGTCTATGTCGCTTATTTGGAGAGTTCATTCCTATAACGTTAAGAGATAGGACTGAGAGCTATTTGGGAGTTTCTGCCATGTTATCCACCTTCTTGGGGGCTGCAAAAACTGGGTTCTTCCTATGGTTCTTGGATTCTCAGTTTGGGTGCAGTTTTTTGGCCTTTGTTGCGGTCTTGTTGGTTTTCTATGTGTAGGACATCTTTAAGAATCTTTTGTAGGGCTGGTTTGGTGGAGATGTATTGTTTCAATTTTTATTTGCTATAGAAGGTTTTTATTTGGCCTTCAGTTATGAAGGAGAGTTTAGCTGGGTACAGTATTCTTGGTTGATAGTTGTTTGTTTTTAGGGCATGGCATACATCATTCCAGGCTCTTCTTGCTTTGATTTTCTCTGCTGAGAAGTCTGAGGTGATTCTAATTGGTTTCCATTTATAGGTGATTACCCTTTACTCCTTGACAGCTTTAAGGATCTTTTCCTTGGTCTGAGTTGATCCTGTGTGGATTATAATGTGATGGTGGGATGTCCTATTCTGGTCTGGTCTATTTGGGGTTCTAAAAGCTTCTTGTATCTGAATAGGCCTATCTTTTTGTATGTTTGGGAAGTTCTCTGCTAGGATCCTGTTAAACAAATTTCCTAGACCATTAACTTCTGTTTCTAGGTGCTCCTCTACACCCATTATCCTTAGAATAGGCCTTCTGATGGTGTCTTCCAGGTTTTGGATAGATCTATCATATTTCTTGGACTTGGCTTTGATGGCTGTATGTTCTTTCTCTATAATATCTAGGCTGTCTTCAATCCTTGAGATTCGATCTTCTGCATGGTCTAACCTGCTGTAAAGACTCTTTACTTCGTTTTTTATATCTTTTCTTCTTAGTTGGTCAGCTTTGATGGCTTCAAGTTCTTTGTTGAAGCTCTGTTTTAGGTCTTGTATGAATTTCTTTACTTCCTTAATTTGGTGTCCAGTGTTTTTTCTCAAATCACTTAGTTGATTGGTTATGGTTTCTTTGGACTACCATTTCTTCTGTTGGGTTCCATTCAGCATTCCCTTTGTGGTCTCCCTGACTTCCTTCAGCTCTTTGTTAATGGATTCCATGAATGCCTTTAGTGATCTTTGTGTATTCTCTACCTGGTCTCTCAATTGCTGAATTACTCTTTGATTAGCTTCCTCCCATCTGTGGGATTCCTGCAGTTCTCTTTCTTCCCGTTCGTGGGATTCCTGCAGTTCTCTTTGAGTGTTCTCAGCCTGCTCACGCCATTCCTCCCTTTCTCTTTGAGTATTCTCAAGTTGTTTACGCAAATCCTGTATTAGTTTTTGAGTAGCTTCCTCACGCTTATGATATTCCTGTATAAACTTTTGGGATGCCTCCTCTCTCTCCCTATCATGCTGATTGAGAGTACTTTGTAAGTTGTCAAACTTCTCATTTATCATGTTTGCCACCAGTGTTTATAGGGCTATTTGGGAACTCTCCTCTAGGTTGTTCATTATCTGATCTGATCCCTGATTGTCAAGATTGGGAATTGAGATACCCGGATTTGCCATTTTTCTTGTGTTTTTCTGGCTTACTCTGCCCATTTGAGATGAAAATAGCACCAGTTTTGTTCTAGAACACTATCTTCAGGCAAGCATCAACCAACGTTTGCATTTATACAGTCAATAGTCTACAGATACAATCTAGTTCAACAGATACATCTATTCAACATCAAACAACTATATGTTAATGTGTTTCGAACCGCAGAGAAGAATTTGGAAATCCAGAAATTTTTAGGGTTAGGGAGAGATGTGGGTAAAAAATAGGAATAGATTGGTGTGGGGAGGCACAGGGAGAGTTAACTATGTCCTAATCTCAATGCAGGAAATAGGTTGTGTAGGAAGCAACTAGAGAGAGAGAGAAAAGGAAGAAAGGGAAAGGGAAATGAAAAGAGACTAGAAAAAATAGAAACGTAAAAGTTAATATTATTATGGAGATTAAAAGACCATCTATTTAGAGAGGAATTGATTATATTAATAGAAGGGTAGGGACATAGAGGAGAAGTGCAAAACTTAAGAAAATGCTTAAAATATTATATAGGCATAAAGAGGTAGTTCTTCTATTAAGGAATTTAAGTCTCAGAGGTTTTGAATTGAGTAATAAATTTGTGGATTAAGTGTGTACACAATGGGGGATAGGGTCTACTATTTAACTATGGGTTTATCTGAGGATGTGCAGGACAAGAGTTCAGTCACATATAGAAGATCAAAAGAGAGGAAAAGGTGAAAAGGGTTAGAAAGGGAGAGAAAAAGATCAGAAGTTCAGTAGAGCTAGACAAAAAAACAAAAAGATAGTTAAGAAAGAAAGAAAAGAGAAAGAAGACAAGAAAAGAAAGGAAAACACACATTCATGTATTCCTGAAATAAAAATTATAAGAGGAAAAAAAAGTTACTGGAAAACAATTATTTTTTCAAAAAAGGCAAAAATAAAAGATTAATAAAATTTTTAGAAAAAGAAAAAAAATTATACATATAAGGTACCAAAAAAAGAAAAAACAAAGAAAAGAAAAGAAGAGGAAGAGAAGAAAAAAAAAGTTCTTTGATTTTTTTTTTTTGATTTTTTGCGAGGGGTGGGAAGAATCCTGTATCTCCCTTTTGTCTGTAAACAGCCTCTTGTTGGAGTCTCTGGTCAGCTTGAGGTCATGTTGCTTGATTGGTTTCTTAAGTCAGTTTGTTCGAACAGGCAAAAAAATGCTCTGCTTTACCCAAGATTTTGAGATCCCCCTCCAAGATTAGTTTACTGGGAGGGTGATCTGCTTTGAGAATCACAAAAGGGGGGATGCAGTGGTAAGGCTAGGTTCTCGGTAGAGTTGAGGTCTTTCAACAATCAGTAGCTTTTTCCTGGGGCTATTTTGTGAAAAAAAAAAAAAAAAAACTCACAGAGCCCAGCCTGGAGCCGTTCTCAGGGTTTCTGTTTTTCCATTGATTGTTGAGGCTGCTAGAGTGAGGGGCAGCCTCTGGCTCTGGTTACCCAGTGAGGAAAGCCACTCCAATGGCTGGTGCCTGAGCTGGGTGATTTTTCCCTGGATGTAGCCAAGTCTGGCAGGTCACTTCACCACCGTTAAGTTCTTGTGAGCTGCTAAATGACTCGTTTTATTCCAAGGCCTGGGTTGGAGCTGGCAGCTCCTCTGAGCTTTGTCGGTATCCAAGATGGAGATCACTGGTGCTTGGCGGGGAGGGGTGGCCTTCACTCCTCTGCTCCCTGAGAAGGAGTGAGGACATTGCGCTTCTACTCACGTCAAGTCTTGGATCCTGGGTTGTCTCTGGTCTGCGAACTGCAGGATGAAGATGTCTGCTCCTTGTTGGTTCTTGCTGGTGTTGAGTAGAATCCGCTAGCCCGCTTCACTGTGTCTGGCTCCTTTGTCCCGGACTCTTTGTGTGAGTGCTCAGTTATGGCCTGGGCTGCGTTCTCTGCCGTGACTCTGCAGCCGCCGCTGCGGCAGCTGCTGGCAAGCGCTCAGATGTGTCTTTTTGCCTTGGCTTCCCCTTTCTTGTCTAACTCTCTGTCCTGTGATGGCACACTTGGTGTGATTCTCTGGCTTAGGACTGTTCACTGGAACTCTAAAACAGCTTTCTATGTGAGAGCTTGTTCAGAATCCAGCTTGTCCTCCGCCATCTTCCCCAAGAATCCTCAGATTTATTTTTATATTGTAATGTTTTCACATAATTTAGGATTTGCGATTGTTGTATCAGGTTATTTTTTTTCTGCTTATATTATGTTGAAGTAGTGATTTCAGGCTTGCATGAAGAAACCGAAAGAGACAACATTTTTGTTATTAAATTTGGGAGAAAGAAGATATTTTAACCTATTTACTACAAATAAATTCATATTAAGCAAAGCTAATGAAAATAATTATTAATTTACTCTTCAAAGGATGAGTATAGTACTCTTGGATATCTTGGAGGAAAAGACTTTATACTCATTACAATTTATAACTTACATTAAAATTACTGCCTAAACGTTCTTCTTCAGAAAGGGAAAAGCTCCATTGTTTTCATATTAGTATTATAAAATCATAATAAATGCATGTTGAATTGTTTTCCTCTGCTTTTTATCAAGTCCATTTTTCATCCATTAGGTATCTAGGGCTTTGAATGTCCAATTTCTTAAAATACCTATATTTCTTATATTGTGATGTAACTCTCAGTAATATAAATATGAATTTATCTTTGAATGTTATCTTGAGCTACATTCATATGAAATTTATGCAGTCTCAAACAAGAAACCTGACTATTTTACTCTATTCTATGTTTTAATCAATAAATCCATTCGCTTTAGAAATATGTCCTTATCTTTTATATTCCTCCAGTAAACATCATGTGTTTCTAGTACTTTTAATGACATAAATATAAAGATTGGAACAAGAAGACAACCTCTCTCCATTATCACTTTAAAGTAAACCCTTGGGGATTATTTTATATATAAAAATAAAAAAGTGCAATGCAATGTTTATACATGAATAACATAATGGTTAAGTCAAAAGACACAAGAACTACCACAGCAATTCTCCATTGACTTAAATGCACCAAAATATTGTGTTCATGAATATCACTCATTTAAAAAAATAACTAGTCAATACAAAGTTTATATTATATTTGAAATTTGCAAAATGAAAATTACACTCAGATTTGCTGTCAATATTCTGTTTCCAGTAATATATTTATTCAGCAAACAGGGAAACAAAAAATAAGGGTTTGTCACATATAATGAAAAACGTAGAAGCAGACTGTCTTTCCTTAAGATGATAAGTACCTGCAAATTGTGTGATTTATTCAAAGATACTATAAACATTTATAAGAAGATTTGTGATCAGAAGTGATAGGTAAGCAAAGTACCTGGAAAACTGTATACATAAATTGAGCTTTCAATATAGGATGACAAGTTTTCAATAAATGAGCCTATTATTCTCTATCTCTAACACACATACAGTATTCTACATTTTCCCACATACTTCCATTCTCTTACCTCAGTACCTGATTAATATTCTTCTTTTTCATGATATCAATTCTTTCTAAAATAACAAGGTGGGCATTCTGTCCCTAGATCCAATACATTTTAATATTTTGGAATAGTAGTATGAATTCATGAAGTTTGACTTGAATGTCAAGTTTGAAGATATTGTATTCAAGGTACTGTTAATTGGCATGAAGCATACAAAGATAAGCGGTATACTAAGAAGGGACTTGATCTCGGGGAAAAATACAGGTCCAAGCAAGATCCTGAATCAAAGAAAAGTAAGGGAACAAACATCAATCAACTATAATTACAAAGGAATGGAACTGATCTCCGATGTGTCTAGGTGGCAGCACTATGTGTGTGTGTGTGTGTGTGTGTGTGTGTGTGTGTGTGTGTGTGTGAGTACAGAGAGAAAAAGAGAGACAGAGAGAGAGAATTTAGTGTGGTGTCCATATTTACAGTCAATAAAGCATTATTTGTTAGGGAGGATGTGCTCATATCAGAGCTGTGATACTACTGTCATCACTTTACTGCAAAAAACACTTGCTTAATCTCTAAATAAATTTGGAAAATAGACTAACATCTTATACGATTGTTTTGAAAATTAATTACTATATTGAAGGCAAAAGGGAGGAATTAAAGATCAATATAATCTTTTTCTTATCTTCTAAATATTACACAGCAATAGATGTGATTTCAGGAGTCTTCTGCCATGTACTGCCAGTTGAATGACTAATATGCTTAATAATATGTAAATATGATAGGGAAATTGATCAGCCAGCAAGCACAAAGAGCTAGTGATAAAATTGAGCTTTTGAGCAGGGTTGCCACAACTTTTAGGAGTGTAATTCTTTCATATGAACTTCAAATTTTGTGGCTTTCTCTGTGTGCTTAAATGGCAAGAAAGTACTGTATAGACAAGAACTCCTGTTCAGCCAAGTAGAAAGTGCTCATGATCCCATCTTCATGTTGTAAATTTCCAGTCCACATAGACTCTCTTTTATTCTTTTTAATTTTTATTTATTTTTTATTGTGAAAATACTGTACAGAGGGATTACAATTACATGAGCAAGATAATGAGTACATTTCTCATCAAGCATTGCAGCCTCCTCCTTTGTTTCCCCTTCCCAGCCCTTCCCATCCTCCCTCCGCCCCCCCACCCAATCCTCCCCGCCCCCACCACCAAAATTGTAAAGTTCGTTTTCGACATAATGACTTGTACTTCTCACTGTTGCCTCCATCAGAAAGAATGGCATTGCCCCATTTGTTAGGAAATGGAAAGGCTTGGAAAAAATTATATTAAGTGAAGTAAGCTAAGCCCAAAGAAACATAGGTTCCATGGTTTCCCTTGTTTGCAATATCTAGTATATGTCTGAGTCAAGCAGAAAAGGTCAGATAAGGTGATGTTAGGGAAATGAACCCTAAAATATGTATTCAAATGTTTTTTTTCATTCATGCGATTGTTTCTAATGCATTTATATGATTATTTCTTTGTTGCTTTGTATGTCCCTCCCCCACAGTATAACCACTGCTTTCACTGTATTTGATGTCGGTATAATTTGTGGAGGAGAAGGGGAAAGACACATAGACTCTCTTTTAGAGTGCTTTCATTTAATATACTTTAGCACCTCATCTTTACCTGTGGGAGACAGGAAAAAAGATAATTTTGTTTGTGTATTAAATTATGTAAATTAGCATGTACAGGCATGATTTGTATAAATACAGAAGTTTGTAATAAATATAATTAGGAATCATTTCTCAATAAAAATATAATGAAAATCACATAACAAGAGTAGAAGTCATAGAATTTTGTGCATGAAAACATACATTAGATTATTTGCAGAATTTCTATTTTGAGAAAAATTTTATTCTTCAATATTTGAAAGATAAAGCACTTTACCTAAGGATTGAAACATTTTATTGAAAAAAATATTTCTTGGAGAAGTTTTTGCTTCATAATTTTAGGGATACTGTTGGACCCATTGCAACAATGAGATGTACAAGACATTATGTCGAAAGACGAACTTTACCACTTTGGCTGGTGAAGGGGTAGAGATGGGAAAGGATGGTAAGGGGAAACAAAGGAGGAGGCAACAATGCTTGATAACAAATGAACTGATTACGTTGCCCATATATTTGTAACCCCTCTGTACTGTATTTTCACAATAAAAAAATTTTTTAAGAAGAAAGTGATCCCAAAGTAATCATTTTTCTTCTTGTTTTCCTATTTCCATGTGATTTACTCCAATTTAGAAATCCAGATATATAATTTAATTTAATCTAGCCAAAAATATTGAGTATAAGATTCTTATACTCTCTACATTCTTCACGCTAAGATCATCAAATATGGTGAGTTTGAAATGATTTGTCTCTGTTTAACCTATGTTAATATTATTTACAATGTGAGTGAAAAGTTTAAAAAGTAGTATTTATTTTAGTTTAATTGCACTGAAGAGACAATAAATGATATAATCAAAGGCTAAAAATGATTAGATTTAAAATTTAGAATTCAGGAAATGTTTTTGACCACACTGTTTACTGGAGCCTTCACAACAACCACATGAGATAATGTATATTGATGAGGAAAAAAATCTCACAGGTTAGACATTTACAAATAGAAAAATCATGTCATTTTGAATATGTAGAGCTACATAACAAACAGAAAATTTAGCTTTTAAATACCTGAATATCCTAGTACATTTAATTGCACGGTAAGTACTTGTTCTGAAAGGAGATAAAATTGCATTTATTTTGAAAATTAAACCTAAGTATTCATTTGAATAAAAGACAACATTTAAAATCCAAAACACAAGATGTACAGTTCATTGTTTTATATGCTAATTATGTTCTCTAAACTTACTAGAAATACTAGGTTAGTAAACCTAAATCATTGCTGACAAAATTGGTTACTCACTTGTAGAAAACTAAAGCTAGATCCATATATATCACACTGCACAAGAATCAACTCCAAATGGATGAAAGACCTCGGAGTCAAAGCAGACACCCTGAAAACATTGCATGACAAACTAGGAGATAACCTATGTCTCCTTGGCACATTCCAAAATTTTCTTAATAGATACCAGAAACACAACAAATCAAACAAAAGTTGGACAAATGTAATTGTGTGAAATTGAAGAGTTTCTGCATGGCAAAGGACAAAACTAGCAAAATCAATAGAAAGCACATGGATTGGGAGAAGATCTTCACTAGCCATAAAACAGACAAGGGTCTCATATCTAAAATATACCTGGTACTCAAAAAAATTAAATCCCCTAACAACAAATCCTCAAAGAAACAACTGCCCAATAAATAAGTGGGCTAAAGACTAACAGAAACCTCTCTGAAGAGCAAAGAAGGATGGCCAATAGACACATGAAGAAATGCTCAAACTGCCTAGCAATAAAAGAAATGCAAATCTAAACTACACTGAAATACTACCTTACCCCAGTTAGAATGGCCATAATGTAATACAATAAGAAGCTGGACGGGGTGTTGGTGGTACTATAATCTTGTATAACCACGTTGGAAAGTAGTGTGGAGCTTCCTCAAAAGACTCCACAAAGAGTTCCCCTATGACACAGCAATCCCACTATTGAGCTTTTATCCAAATGATCACAAAAAGGACCATACGAAATCTACCAGCATAACTATGTTTATTACAGCATTATTTAACATAGCTCAGATATGGAACCAACCCAGATGCCCCTCAGTAGATGAATGGATCAAGAAAATATGGTATATATACACAAAGGAATTCTATGCCTTCATCAGAAAAAAATGGCACGCATTGCACCGTTTGTTAGGAAATGGAAAGCTATGGAAAAAATTATATTAAGTGAAGTAATCCATGCCCAAAGAAACATAGGTTCCATGGTTTCCTTTATTTGCAATAACTAGTATATGTCGGAGATAAACACAAACTGTCAGACAAGTTGATGTTAGGTGACATGAAAACCAAGATAAGGAATCAAATGGTTTTTCTTTCTTGCTATTGTTTCTAGCATATTTACAAGATGATTTCATTGTTGCTTTGTCTGTCCCTCCCCTATGCTTTAATCTCTATTTTCACTGAATTTGATGTTGGTATAATTTGGTGAGGGGAACAGATAAACAACATGGGATACAGGTGGACTCATTGCAACAATGACATAAACATGGCAGGCGGGGCGTGGTTTGCGGGGGGCATAAAGGGAGATGGGATAGGATGGAAAGGGGAAACAAGGGAGGAGGTAATAATGCTTGATCAAACAAGAGCACATTAAAGCTACCATCACAACTATGTTTATTGCAGCATTATTTACCATAGCTAAGATATGGAACCAACCCAGATGCCCTTCAGTAGATGAATGGATCAAAAAAATGTGGTATATATACACAATGGAATTCTATGCCTCCATCAGAAAGAATGACATTTCCCCATTTGTTAGGAAATGGAAAGACTTGGGAAAAAATTATATTAAGCGAAGTAAGCCAGGCCCAAAGAAACATAGGCCCCATGGTTTCCCTTATTTGCAATATGTAGTATATGTATGAGTCAAGCGGAAAAGGTCAGATAATATGATGTTAGAAAAATGAAGCCTTAGATATGTATTTTAAGGATTTTTTTTCTTTCATGCATTTGTTTCTAACGCATTTATAAGATTATTTCTTTGTTGCTTTGTATATCCCTCCCCCACATTATAACCCCTGCTTTCACTATATTTGATGTCAGTATAACTTGTGGAGGAGATGAGGAAAAACAAGTCGTTTAAGGATAGAGGTAGACGTGTTGCAACAGTGAGAAGTACAAGTTGTCATGTCGAAAATGAACTTTACAATGTTAGTGGGAGGGGGGAAAGGGGAGGATGGGGGGGAGGCTAGGAAGGGATGTGAAGTGTAAACAAAGGAGGAGGTTGCAATGCTTGATAAGAAATGTAAGCATCATCCTGCCCATGTAATTGTAACCCCTCTGTACAGTATGTTCACAAAAATAAAATAAAATAAAATGAAAAAAAAAGAAATGTACTCATTACTTTCTTCATGTAATTTTAAAACCCTCTGTATGTTCACATTAAAAATCATGAAATAACAAAGTAAAAATCCATGCCAATTTTTTTGTCTGTGGTGGGGCTCGAATGCTGAGCCTGGGCACTGTCCCCCAGCTCTAGAGATAGCACTGTACCACTTGAGTCACAGTGCTGTTTCTAGTTTTCTAAAGATATATTGGAGATAAAAGTTTCACAGACTTTTCTGCCCAGTCTGGCTTTGAACCACTATCCTCAGATCTCAGACTTTTTAAAAAATTTATTTTATTTTATTTGTGAACATACTGTACAGAGGGTTTACAATTACATGGGCAGGATAATGCATACATTTCTTACCAAACATTGCAGCCTCCTCCTTTGTTTACCCTTCACCTCCCTTCCCAGCCTCCCCCCTCCCCCCCACCCAGTCCTTCCCTCCCCTCCCCCCCACCGACATTGTAAAGCTCGTTTTTGACATGACAATTTGTACTTCTCATTGTTGCAACAGGTCTATCTGAATCCTTAATGGACTTGTTTTTCCCCATCAGACTTTTGGGTAGCTAGGATTACACGCATGAGCCACCAAAGCCCAGTTTCAAGACAATTTTTAAAAAGCAAACTTATGGAGAGAGTCTGGGACGAAGGAGCCAGACACAGCAGGCGAGCAGATTCTACTCAACACCAGCAAGAACCCACAAGGAGCGGACATCTTCATGCTGCAGTTCGCAGACCAGAGATGACCCAAGAACCAATACTCGGCGTGAGTAGAAGCCTGACGTCCTCCCTCCTTCTCAGGGAGCAGAGGAGGGAAGGCCACCCCTCCCCCCTCAGCACTGGTGATCTCCATCTTGGATACCGACAAAGCTCGGAGGAGCCGCTAGCTCCAGCTCAGGCCTTGGAATAAAACAAGTCATTTAGCAGGTCTCAAGAACTTAACGGCGGCATGACCTGCCAGACTCAGCTCCACCCAGGGAAAAGTCACCCAGCTCAGGCGCCAGCCCGAGGAGTGGGTTTCTTCACTGGGTAATCAGAGCCAGAGGCTGCCCCTCCCTCTAGCAGCCTCCACAAGCAATTGAAAATCAGTAAACAGAAACCCTGAAAATGGCTCCAGGATGGGCTCTGTGAGGTTTTCACAAACCAGCCCCGGAAAAGCTACCAGAACCTAGCCTCATCACTGCATCCCCCTCTTTTGTGATACTCAAAGCAGATCTGTCTTCCAATGAACTAGCCTGGGAGGAGGATTGCCAAATCCTGGTTAAAGCAGAGCATTTTACTGCCTGTTTGAACAAACTGACTTAAGAAACCAACCAAGCCACAGGACCACAAGCAGACCAGAGACTCCAATAAGAGGCTGGTTAAGGACACAAGGGAGATACAGGATTTTTCCCACTACTCCCCCCCACAACAAAAAATCAAAGAAATTTTTGGGTTTTCTTTGTTTTTTGTTTTTTTTTGGTTTTTTTTTGGGTTGTTTTTGTTGTTGTTGTTTTTTTTTTCTTTTTTTTTTTTTAGTTTTTATTTTTGGTACCTTATTTAAAATTTTTTTTCTTTTCTAAAATTTTTTTCAATCTTTAATCTTTGCCTTTTTTGATAAAAAAATGTTTTCCAGAAAGTTTCTTTTCCTCTTATAATTTTTTATTGTGGGGATATGGGAGTGTGTGTTCTTGCTTTCTTTTTTGGTCTTCTCTTTTTTACTCTCTTTTTAAATTATCTTTTTGTTTTTTGTTTAGCTCTACAAAATTTCTCATCTTTTTCTTCTTCCTTTCTTATCTTTTTCACCTTCTCCTCTCTTCCTTTCTTCTTTATGTGACTTAATCCTTGTCCTGCACACCCTCAGATAAACCTGTAGTTGACTATTAGACCCTATCCCGTTGTGTACACACTTAATCCACAAATTTATTACACAAGTCAAAACCTCTAAGACGTAAATTCCCTAATAGCAGTACTACCTCTTTATACCTATATAATATTTTCAGCATTTTTATTTTTAAGTTTTTCACATCTACTTTATATCCCTCCTCTTCTCTGAATAAATTCATGTTGTTATCTAAATAGATTGTTATCGAATCTACATAATTTTTATTAATTTCTACCTTTCTATTTTTTCTGGTCTCTTTTCTTTTCCGGTTCCCTTTCTTTTTTTTCTGTTTTCTCTCTCTCTCTCTACATTCATCCTACCCAACCTATTTCCTGTTTTGAGATTAGGACTTAGTTAACTCCCCCAGAGCCTCCCCACATCAATCTATTCCTATTTTTTTCCCCACATCTCTCCCTAACCCTAATAATTTCTGGTCTTCCTAATTCTTCTTTGCAGTCTGTAGCCCATTAACTTATAGTTGTTTGATGTTGAATAGATGTATCTGTTGAACTAGATTGTATCTGTAGACTATTGACTGTGCAAATTCAGACTTGGGTTGATGCTTGCCTTAAGATAGTGTTCTAGTACAAAAGTGGTGCTATTTTCATCTCAAATGCGCAGAGTAAGCAGGAAAAACACAAGAAAAATGGCAAATCCGGGTATCCCAATTTCCAATCCCGATAATCAGGGGACAGAACGGATAATGAATAATCCAGAGGAGAATTCCCAAATAGCTCTACAAACACTGCTGGCAAACATGATAAATCCAAAGATTGAAAGCATACAAAGGTCTCTGTATGAGCGTGATAGGGAGAGAGAGGAGGCATTTCAAATTTTTTTTTTTTTTGTGGGTCGTGGGGCTTGAACTCTGGGCCTGGATGCTGTCCCTCAGCTCTTCAGCTCAAGGCGAGCGCTCTACCACTTGAGCTACAGCACCACTTCCGGTTTTCTGGTGGTTTATTGGAGATAGGAGTCTCACGGTCTCTCCTGCCCGGGCTGGCTTTGAACCGCTATCCTCAGATCTCAGCCTCCTGAGTAGCTAGGATTATAGGCGTGAGCCACCAGCGCCCGGCCGGGCATTTCAAAATTTTATACAGGAATATCATAAGAATAAGGAAGCTACTCCAAAATTGATACAGGATTTGCATGAGCAGCTTGAGAATACTCAAAGAGAAAGACAGGAATGGCGTGAACAGGCTGAGAACACTCAAAGAGAACTACAGGAATCCCATGAACAGGAGGAAGCTTATCAAAGAGTAATACAGGAATTGAGAGAGAAGGAAGAGAATACACAAAGATCTCTAAAGGCATTCATGGAATCCATTAACAAAGAGCTGAAGGAAGTCAGGGAGACCACAAAGAGAATGCTGAATGGAACCCAACAGACGGAATGGGAATCCATGGAAACCATAACCAATCAACTAAGTGATCTGAGAATAAACACTGAACATCAAATTAAGGAAGTAAAGAAGTTCATACAAGATCTAAAACAAAGCTTCAACAAAGAAATTGAAGCCATCAAAGCTGACCAATTAGAAGGAAAAGAGATAAAAAACAAAGTACAAAGTCTTCACAGCACGTTAGACCATGAAGAAGATCGAATCTTAGGGATTGAAGACAGCCTAGATATTATAGAGAAAGAACATACAACCATCCAAGACAAGTACAAGAAATATGATAGATCTATCCAACACCTGGAAGACACCATCAGAAGGCCTAATCTAAGGATAATGGGTGTAGAGTAGCACCTAGAAAAAGAAGTCAATGGCCTAGGAAATTTGTTTAACAGGATCCTAGCAGAGAACTTCCCAAACATGCAAAAAGATAGGCCTATTCAGATACAAGAAGCTTTTAGAACTCCAAACAGACCAGACCAGAATAAGACATCCCACCTTCACATTATAATCCACACAGGATCAACTCAGACCAAGGAAAGGATCCTTAAAGCTGTCAAGGAGAAAAGAATAATCACCTATAAAGGAAAACCAATTAGAAACACCTCAGATTTCTCAGCAGAGACAATCAAAGAAAGAAGAGCCTGGAACGATGTATTCCATGCCATAAAAATCAAACAACTATCAAGCAAGAATACTGTGCCCAGCTAAACTATCCTTCATAACTGAAGGCCAAATAAAAACCTTCCATAGCAAAGAAAAATTGAAACAATACATCTCCACCAAACCAGCCCTACAAAAGATTCTTAAAGATGTCCTACACATAGAAAACCAACAAGAGGAAGTGGAGCTGTAGCTCAAGTGGTAGAGCGCTCGCCTTGAGGGGGAGAGCTGAGGGACAGCGCCCAGGCCCAGAGTTCAAGCCCCACGACCGAACAAAAAAAACAAAACCAACAAGACCTCAATAAAGGTCAAGAAACTGCAACCAAACTGAGAATCCAAGAACCATAGGAAGTACCCAGTTTTCGCAACCCCCAAGAAGGTGGATAACATGGCAGGAACTCCAAATACCTCTCAGTCCTTTCTCTTAACGTTAACAGACAGAACTCTCCATTAAGCGACATAGACTGTCTAGTTGGATTAAAAAACAAGACCCTTCTATCTGCTGCCTGCAGGAGTCACATCTTGCCCGTAAAAAGAAACATATTTTCAATGTTAAAGGTTGGAACAAAATCTACCAAGCAAATGGCCCCCATAAACAGGCGGGAATTGCAATAATAATATCAGATAAAATAGACTTCAAATTAAAATTCGTGAGAAGAGATAAAGAAGGTCACTACATACTAATTAAGGCATCTCTCTTTCAGGAGGATATTACAAATCTAAATATCTATTTGCCAAACAATGGAGCACGAAAAATTATCCAAAAAACACTACTTCCCCTCAAATCCCATATAACTCCAAAGACATTAATTGTTGGGTATTTTAACACACCACTCTCCCCACTAGATTGATCAACTTGGCAAAACCTCAACAGAGAAACCGCAGATCTAAACAGCTGCATAGATCAACTAGATTTAACACATATGTAACGAAAATTTCACCCAGCAGCATCAGAATACACTTATTTCTCAGCAGCACATGGAACATTTTCTAAAATAGACCGCATTTTAGACCACAAAGCAAATTTGTCCAAATTCAGAAACATTGAAGTTATACCTTGCATTCTCTCTGAACACAACGGAATAAAATTACAACTCAACACCAAAAGCCACCTAAGAAAGTGTGGTATCACATGGAGGCTGAACAACACACTCCTGAATCACGATTGGGTCATGGAAGAGATTAGAAAGGAAATTCAAATGTTCATGCTACTCAACAAAAATGAACACACAAATTACCAGCTCCTGTGGGACAGAGCAAAAGCACTACTCAGAGGCCCGTTTATAGCTCTGAGCTCCTACATCAACATATTGGAGAGAACTGAAAACAACAATCTAATGACACATCTAATCCTCCTTGAAAAAGAGCTGCAAGATAAACCCCAATCCAGTAGACGGAAAGAAATAATTAAAATTAAATCAGAATTAAATGAATTAGAATCCAAAAAAACTATAGAAAGATTCAACAAAACAAAGAGTTGGTTCTTCGAAAAACTTAACAAAATTGACAGACCCATAGCAAATCTTATCAGAAAAAGAAGAGAACACATCCAAATAAATAAACTCAGAGACGAGAATGGAAACATCACCACGGAAAAATCCAAGATTCAAAACATTATAAGGTAATAATTCTCAAAACTTTATGCTAATCAGTTTGAGAACTTGACAGAAATGGACCTTTTCCTAGCACATATTGACATGCCAAAACTAAACCAAGATGAGTTAATCCAGCTTAACTGGCCCATATCAAGCTTTGAAATAGAAACAGCAATAAGAGACCTTCCAGCTAAGAAAATTCCTGGACCAGATGGTTTTAGAGCGGAATTCTACAAGGCCTTCAAAGCAGAGCTCACACCAATACTCCTCCAACTCTTCAATGAAATTGAAAGAGAAAGTTCACTACCGAACACATTCTATGAAGCCATCATAACCCTCATCCCAAAACCAGGCAGAGACTCATCAAAGAAAGAGAACTATAGACCCATTTCTTTGATGAACATTGATGCAAAACTTCTCAACAAAATATTGGCCAATCGACTTCAACAATTCATCCAAAAAATCATACACCATGATCAAACAGGATTCATTTCAGGGAAGAAAAGCTGGTTTAACAAACGCAAATAAATTAATATTATTCATCACATCAACAGGAGCAAGTATAAGAACCACATGGTTATCTCAATAGATGCAGAAAAAACATTCGACAAGATCCAACACTCCTTTATGATAAAGGTTTTGGAAAAATTAGGAATCCATGGAACATTCCTCAATACAATAAAGGCTGTATATGACAAACCTACAGCCATTATTATACTTTATGGTGAAAAACTAAAGCCATTTCCTCTTGACTCAGGAACAAGACAAGGATGTCCACTCTCTCCACTTCTCTTCAATCTAGTATAAGAATGCCTAGCTACAGCAATAAGACAAGATGCAGACATAAAGGGGATCCAAATAGGGAAAGAAGAAATAAAACTCTCCCTCTTTGCAGACCACATGAT
This sequence comes from Dipodomys merriami, assembly GCF_024711535.1. NCBI lineage: Eukaryota > Metazoa > Chordata > Mammalia > Rodentia > Heteromyidae > Dipodomys > Dipodomys merriami. The sequence goes on along the minus strand of NW_027206095.1, from coordinate 666,862 downwards.
CTTGTATTTAAAGAATCCCATAGACTCCACTCCCAAATTACTCAAGCTGATTCAAAACTTTGGCAAATTAGCAGGGTAAAAAATTAACCACCCAAAATCAATGGCATTTCTGTATGCCAACAATGAGAAAAGTGTGGCTGAAATTAGGAAAGCAACTCCATTTGTAATAGCCCCACAAAAAATAAAATACCTAGAAATTAACTTAAGCAAAGAAGTGAAGGACCTCTGTGAGGAAAACTTTAAAATCTTGAAAAAGGAAATCAACACAGAACTTAAAAAATGGCAAAACCTCCCATGCTCCTGGATTGGCAAGATTAACATCGTGAAAATGGCAATACTTCCCAAGGCTATCTACAAATTCAACGCGATACTTATCAAAATTCAAAGCTCATTCTTCAAGGAAATAGAAGAGGCAATCCAAAAATTTATATGGAAAAATAAAAGACCCCGAATAGCAAAAACGCTCCTCAACGGAAAGAACACTGCTGGAGGAATATCAATACCAAATTTCAAACTGTACTATAAAGCCATAGTAATCAAAACAGCTTGGTATTGGCATAAGAACAGACCTCAGGAACAATGGAATAGAATTGAAAACCCAGAAATGAACCTACAGACCTATAGCCATCTAATCTTCGATAAGGGAGCTAAAACAGTAGAATTGAAGAAAGACAACCTCTTCAGTAAATGGTGCTGGCAAATTTGGTAAACTACTTGTAGAAAACTAAAAATAGATCCTTATATATCACCCTGCACCAGAATCAACTCCAAATGAATCAAAGACCTCGAAGTCAAAACAGACAATCTGAAAACATTACAGGATGGAATAGGAGAAACCCTAGGTTCTCTTTGGCTCAGGCCCAAATTTTCTGAATAGAGACCCGGAAATACAACAAATCACAGAATGGTTGGACAAATGGGATCACATTAAGTTGCAGAGCTTCTGCATGGCAAAAGACATAGCTAGCAAGATCAGCAGAAAGCCCCTACAACGGACAAGGGTCTCATATCTAAAAAATACTTGGAACTCAAAAATTAAACCCCCCAACAACAAATCCTCAAAGAAACAACTGCCCAATAAACAAGTGGGCAAAAGACTTAAAGAGAAACTTCTCTGAAGAAGAAAGAAGGATGGCCAATAGACACATGAACAAATGCTCAACCTCCCTAGCCATAAAAAAAATGCAAATCAAAACAACATTGAGATAGCACCTCACTCCAGTTAGAATTTCAAAAATCATGAACTCTAACAACAACAGATGCTGGAAGGGATGTGGACAGAAGGGAAACTTACTTCATTGTTGGTGGGAATGTAAACTTGTTCAACCACTTTGGAAAGCAGTACGGAGGTTCCTCAAACGACTCCACAAAGAACTCCCCTATGACCCAGCAATCCCAATTTTGGGCATTTACCCAAATGTTTACAAACAAGACCTAACTAAAGCTACCAGCACAACTATGTTTAGTGCAGCATTATTTACCATAGCTAAGATCTGGAACCAAAACAGATGCCTCTCAGTAGATGAGTGGATCAAGAAAATGTGGTATATATACACAATGGAATTCTATGCTTCCATCAGAAAGAATGACATTTCCCCATTTGTTAGGAAATGGAAAGTCTTGTAAAAAAATTATATTAAGCGAAGTAAGCCAGGCCCAAAGAAGCATAGGTCCCATGGTTTCCCTTATTTGCAATATGTAGTATATGTATGAGTCAAGCAGAAAAGGTCAGATAATGTGATGTTAGGAAAGTGAACCCTTAGATATGTATTTTAAGGTTTTTTTCTTTCATGCATGTGTCTCTAATGCATTTATAAGATTATTTCTTTGTTGCTTTGTATGTCCCTCCCCCACAGTATAACCCCTGCTTTCACTATATTTGATGTCAGTATAACTTGTGGAGGAGATGGGGAAAAACAAGTCGTTTAAGGATACAGGTGGACCTGTTGCAACAATGTGAGAAATACAAGTTTTCATGTCCATAATGAGCTTTACAATGTCTGTGCGGGGGGGGAGGGGGAGAAGGATTGGGAGTTGGGGGGAATGGGGGAGGCTGGGAAGGGATGTGAAGGATAAACAAAGGAGGTGGCTGCAATGATTGGTAAGAAATGTACTCATTATCCTCCCTATGTAATTGTAACCCCTCTGTACAGTATGTTCACAAATACAATAATATAAATTTTAAAAAAAGCAATCTTATGGAAACTTCTGGCTTTTTCTAATAAACAATATTATATTTTCAGCATTAGTTTATAACTATGTTATTTTTAGATGTAACTTGGTATTTTTAATAGAATCAAATATATGTTTTATATTTATTCAGTATCTCACAATAATCCACTGTAATTTACTTTCCCCAAAGTCCATTGTTACATACTGTATTACACATTATTCTTATTACACTCTATATTACATATAATGTGAAGTGAAAATAATTTGGACCATTTTGTATAAATTAGTAGTTGCTACTTTAGCATTATAAATTCACATCTCTGATTTTAAATGAAAGAAAGAAGATTTTCGAGTTAAAATGAAATATGAATGTGTAATGTGTCCCAACTAAACCAAAAATTCTGAGTTTATGCAGACAGAAATACTTTCTTTCCACTAAAGACTTTCAAGTAATACCATTGGAAATAGTGAGGCAATAGGAGGATGAATTAAAATCACATCAAACAAGTCTGTTATTCTGCTACCACCTCCATTATGAAGACCTGCCCATTCCCAGATGTCACAAAATTTCAAGTGTCTCTCTTAAAATTATATTTGGAAAAGTTCTAAATCACTGATTGTTTTTGCAGTTTCTGTTATATGAAACAAATCATTGACACAAAACAATTGAAATAAAACGCGCACAAACGTTGAAGTCACTACAACTGGAAAAACAACCAACAAAGTAGAACCCCAGGAACAAAAACATGCTTTGCCCAATTTTTTAAGCACAAAAACCCCAAATACATATTAACTTTGAGTAGAGCCGTAAAGATAACTGTGTCTCATAAATACAGTTGTGTTAATTTGTAATTAAATTATTCTAGATGAACCTAATATTGCAAATCCCTTGAAGGGATCAAATTGTTTAAAACAAATGTGACTGTAGGCGGAGTGAGATATGCACATATTTAAAAGAATAAAATAACAGAATCATAACGTACGTAAAAAAATCAGAAATTTAATGAATATGTCCAATAGCATCCATACTGAGAACTAATGCCTACTGGTACAACAAGAAAAAATATGCAAATAATAGAATCTGAGCAGTGTACATGAGTGTCCATAATTTTAAACTACTCCAAATTACACTTTGTAGAAGACTGAATGTGGCTTATCTAAGGGAAAACATCAACACATGACATAAATGAAATTAAAAATCTCATGAAAAGAGAGAAGGATTTTCTGGAAAATAATAGTTTAACAAATGGTGGTCAAAATATTTCTAGTACTGACAAAATTGCATACCTATTCATTTAGTTCCAAAAAAGGAACCAAGTTTTTCGAGCGGATTTGAAACTTTGGCAAAGTAGCAGGATACATCTGTAACATTATTATGGATGTTGACTCTGGCATGGAATTCATTTCCTGTTTGATGTGACAAATGAATATAAGAAAGAACATAAATTCTCTAACTAAATATCAAGACCTAACTAAACATATCACCAGAAAAGTCATCATGTAAGCCATATTGCAACTGGGGTAAAGGAAAAATCTGTCATAGTGATTCTGTATTTATTGTACATGTTGATGTTTTTCATAAATTATTTCCTTTAGTTTGCATTTTCAAAACATTGTGTTACATGATGTATATCTTGGTAACTAATTTTGGATGCCTCCTTAAATTTTGTTCTGAGTAAAGTGTCTCACTTCAGTTCCTAATCCATGAAATTATGTTGATTCCAAAAACATTCAAATAACCACTGTATATAATACACAAAATCTCATAAGCAGGGTACCAGTAAGAATTGGTTATCATTTTGATATCAGGGTCGCATGACTTATAAGGCCTATCTGCACGAGTATCGTTGTACCGAGACTCCTAAGCCTAAATTTAGCCTGTTAAAAAATGTTTATAGAAATGTACGCATTATCTGCCCATGTAATTGTAACCTCTCTGTACAGTATGTTCACAAATAAAATTAAATTAAATTTAAAAAAAGAAATGTGCTCATTACGTTGCTCCTGTAATTGTATCCCCTCTGTATGCTATTTTCACAATAAAAAGAAAAAAAATAAAAAAATAAATAAAAATGTTTATATCTTTATTTGTCACCCATCAGAGATTAAATCTGAGTATAAAGCCTAAGGAAAACGATAAAGTAAGAGTTTAGCTTTTCTAGATATAAAGTAAACAAATGCAGCATAGAGTAACTCACTGGTTTAAAGTCAACCTGTTTCACAAAAACATTCTAAGCATTACCTTACAATGTGTATTATTCTCATGAAGGGAATGGGGAATTTGAGAAGAGGACTAACCAAGCATTGTCTTCAAATATATATAATTTGGATTTATCTCTAAATTTCGCTATAAACATTTCTGATAAAAACTGAATAATTGATTTTCTGGTCAGCTTTAATATATCTTACTTTCATATACCAAACTACATTCAGAAAATGCAATACAACAATTAACTAAAAAAATGTCCTGGCAGAAAAAATGGCATCTCTTTATTATGTGATGCCCAATTCTTAGGTATTATGTCTCCAGTTAATGAATGTGATTGTTTAAATGCTTCATAAAGTTTTAATTAAAATCCATCATTGTACTATAATATAATTGTGGATAATTTTATCCTAGAATCATTCATGAACTGCCCATTCAATCAAGACATACATCAAATTCATTTGGTATTCATATGGATAGGAATGAGTTTCTTAGGATCTCCTGTCATTTGGAGGTGTCAGGACCAGGATTTGAACTGTGGGCTTCAGCTCCCACCACTTCAAACAGAGGATTGGGAACTCACTTGTCTGTCCAAGAACATCAGCAAGACCAATGATTAGGCAGGCACCAGTGGCTCTCAGCAGTCCTCCTTGATACTTAAAAGGCTGTGATAGGAGGATTATGGTTGAAGTCACCCTAGGGAGGAAAGTCCTTGAGAGCCCTGTCCAACTTCAAGGCCAACAATGCCAGAAGTATAGCCGTATGGCTCCAGAGTTAGAGGGTTATCCTTAAGTAAAAGCAGCTCACAGACTGCCCAGATCCTGAGTTCAAGGTCCAGGATTGGCAACAAACAGACATACACAACAATCTGTACAGCCATCCACTTAAAGCAGGTCACCCTCAACAGCCTTTATTTAAATTTTATTTTGAGGCCAACGCAGGAAGAATCACAAACCAGGGGAAGAGAAGAACAGGTTTCTTAGAAGTAACCGGTATTCTGAAAATTAAACTTGGGGATGTAAAATGGTATCATATTTATGTAAAAACTAACATTAAGAAAAAGATGAAGGGGCTGGGAATGTGGATTAGTGGGAGAATGCTTGCCTAGCTTGCAAGAAGCCCTGTGTTCAATTCCTCAGTAGCACATTCAAGAAAAAACCAGAATTGGTGTTGTGGCTCTAGTGGTAGCATGCTAGAGACAGTGCCAGGCCTTGCGTTCAACCCAAGAATTGGCAAAGAAATAGCTACTTAGATAGGTAGGTAGGTAAGTAGATAGATAGATAGATAGTTAGATAGATAGATCGATCGATCGATCGATCAATAGATAGATAGATAGATAGATAGATAGATAGATAGATAGATAGATAGATAGATAGATAGATAGATAGATAGATAGATAGATAGATAGATAGATAGATAGATCAATCGATAGATAGATAGATAGATAGATAGATAGATTGATAGATAGATAGATAGATAGATAGATAGATAGATAGATAGATAGATAGATAGATAGATAGATAGATAGATAGATAGATAGATAGATAGATAGATAGATAGATAGATAGATAGATAGATAGATAGATAGAAATATGATAGATGAATCTGGACTTGGATATCAGGAGGAAAGTAAGGAAGACTTCCCAGTGATTAGGCCTTCTGCAGTGTGCCAGGACACCAACATGGCCTTCACACAACCAGAGAACAGGAAGACTGTCTCTTTCCACTTCTCAGGTAGGCAAGGGCCCCAGAGTCAAGAGGGCAGAGCCAAGTTCTAACTGAGGTGCTTGGAGACAGAAGAGAAAATGCCTTGCCTCTCCTTGGATGCATTAATGTATTGCATTAATATAGTGGAGAATGAAGGAAGGAGAATGGATTGGCAGAGGTAGAAGAAGGGCCTTCAAATCTGACAGATGGAGAGTCAAAGACCCACTCCCTAAGTCCAAAGAGCAAGGTTTTCTAATCTGTTCCTGCCCTCTCTCCCAATAAAATGGCTCTCTATTGTTAACTTAAAGATAGCCTGAGGCTCCCTTCACCTGAGGGAGGAAGGTTAGTCATTGTTTGAAGAGGCTGAGAAATGCCTGATCCTTGTGTAACTCTGACAAATGTTTCATGTTTCCCCTCATTGCTGGCCATGCCTGGAATGTTGAGTGTGTACATTCTGCCTCCTAACCCTGCAAGCCTTTTTCTCTTCACCTAGCCTAGCTTTTGTAACTGTTTTCTGCATTCAAATATTGTTACATTGGAGTACTTCCTGCAAACAGGACTAGTGCTTGGATGCTGAGAACTTCATTTGAACCCAGGATGGGTCAATAATGTTTCTTTCCTGCTTCTATATCTCAAGAACTCTAAGAACCTTTAGCGTATGAGTAACGTCTCATCACCAATGGAAACACAGGAAGCTCTTGAACATCTGACCTTTCAGAAGTGGAATTCAGAGTTTCAGACTTTCCTACCCTGACTGGCTTCACCCTGTGATCCTCAGACTTCAGCCTCCTGAGCTAGGGTGACAGGCGTTAGCTACTGGTGCTCTGCTAGGTTCAGAACTGTAAATACATTGGTATTACAAGTCAACTGCTTATCACAAAGGGCTTGGGCAGCATATTAAGCCTTTCAACAATGGACCTTTCAGAACCCTGTAGGACACAAGGTTATAATGCTAGAGTCTGAAAGGCTGTGTATATGGATGGGCTACACTTGAACCTTGAGCTCTGACTCCAATTCTGGTGTACATGAGCATTCATTTTCCATAGAATGTTATCCAAATTAGCAAATAACAAAAGTACTTCACTTAACCCTCACTTTTTCCACTTTTGTGTCTCAAACTCAAGGCTGGGCACTGTCCCTGAGGCCTTCAGCTCAAGGCAAACTCTCTACCACTTGCCCCACAGCACCAAATGTGGTCTTTTTGTGGTTCATTGGAGATAAGAGCCTAACAGGTTTTCCTTGCCTAGGCTGTCTTTGAACTGTGGTCTTCAGATCTCAGTCTCCTGAGAAGTTATGGTTCCAGTTGTGAGCCACAGGCATCTGGCCTATTGTTTTTGACAGTCCAGGAGCTTGATCTTAGGTCCTGGGTACTGTTTCTGAGCTCCTTTTTCTCAAGCCTAAGGCTGTGCTACTTGAGCCACTCTGATTACGTGACACTGAGGATTCAAACCCTAGCATTCATGCATCCTGAGCCAGCTCTCTACCACTAAGCCACATTTCTAGCCCCACTCTTACAATTTTATCCCTCAACTTGCCTATCCCCAAGAAAAGGCTTCTGAGTAAAAGTCATCTAAAAAATTCCTACAGCAAGGTTCCAAAGATAAAGAACGCAAAGCTCATACTTGGGAGAGACTCTAAACATATGAAGACTGTGACAAATGCTTCCATTTAATTATATATCATGTTTCAACACTTAAAATATTAATGAAAAACGAGTCAATGTCTTAAATTGTTGTGTATAAATTTATAATAGATGTACAACATGTACTAAATATTATGTGTATAATAATACTAAATACAATATATACAATAAATAAATGAACCAAGTAAAAAATTAAATAAATACAAAAATCAATAATAAAAATCATAATATGTAATACACATACATATGTAAATATATATCATATATTACCCATATATAGAAATATTTTTTCCATTGCAGGGCCTTCATTCAGACCCTTGTAACTCTAGCCTGAATTTCTTTTCCTCAAGGACAGTAAGCTATGTCTTCACCCATGGTGCAAAAGAGTTACCTGGATGGTGAGATCAAATCCCAGCAATGATGGAAATACTGGCTCAACTTCCAAGATAGTGACAATTTTTTTAATGGAAGCAGTTATGTTTATTCAGTGACATACTGAACATTTTTTAAAAAGCAGTGTAACATTTTGTACATCTATTCAGACATCTTTCTCTTACCCCCAAAATGCTTCTTTTGAGCACTACTTTTCTTCATTTTTTTGTTGTAAAAATGTTGTACAGACAGATTACAGTTAAATGAGCATGGTAATGAGTACATTTCCTATTGAGCATTGTTGCCTCCTCCTTTGTTTTCCCCCTACCATCCCTTCCCTCCCATCTCACAACTACTCCCTCTGCCAACCTCAGTGACTTAATTTTTATTTTTGGATTTGTATGGGGTTTGAACTCAAGTAGTGGCAACTCTGCACTTTCCCTCATATTGCTACATATTTACCAAGACCCTGAGTTCAAATCCCAGGCTAGGAAAGAAAACTCGTAGAAATTCCAAACCAGGGAGCTTTGTTTCTTTTTTAATTTAAATGATTATTTTTTATTTATTCTTTATTTTGCCGACATGTGGCTTGAGCTCAGGTAGTGGCAACTCTGCCTCAGCTTCAATTGCCCTAGTGTGGGGTACACCCTCGGACCCATAGACAATCCAGGGATCCTAGGTCCAGAGGGCTTGCAGGAAGAAAAATAAGTAACATAGCATAAAAAGTGGCGAGCTGCAGAGGGCTGGGTGTTTTACCTCTTTTTATTTGCAGGGTGACCATCCTGGGTCTGAATGACATGGCTGCAAAGTGAACCTGACCTGCCATATCTAAATGCTGGCGTGCTATCAGGGAATCCATAGGCCAACCTGTCAACATAGGCCCTGGGTACAAATCCCGGTCCTGACACCTACCAATGGCAGGAGACCACAAAAGACTCATTCCTATGCATAGGAATACCAGTTGAGAGTAGTTCATTCTTTTGTCTAGTCTAAAATTGGAAGCAATAATCCTAGGACGCTGATTGATCTTAATTAATAGATTATTATTCATGGAAAGAATAATATTCCTTCAATGGTGGTATAATAAATGCCTAAGAGTTGGTAGGAACATAGTAAGTGTCCTTCAATCATAGATAGATGGCTCTGGTGCTCTTTACCAATACATATTTATTTGTATACCACCCTCTGCCTATCCATGTATCACTGTTTTGGCCAAACCTGGGACTGGTTCTAAGCACCTGACAGCTTCATTGATTAGAGGCTGCTGTGCTCACACTCATCCATTCATGAATTGGGCTTGCTAATCCCTGAGATCATATCCCAGCACTGCCAAAAATTTAATCTTGGAGTAAGAATCCAATTATAACACATGTTTTCCTTTTCTGGGAAAGTCCTCGGTGTCAGGCATGATGGAGAATGTATAGACAAATCTGGATGCTGTGATATAAGATGTAAACAATGTAATAAATGTTAGAGGGATCATCAGAGTCAATAAAATAAATGGAAAATAAATGAATAAAACAAGAAATAAAATGAATAACCACACCCAACAAAATATGGAATATCTGTATGGAAGTATAAATCCTCTCTTTAAAATGGATATAAGGAGTATGTTTTCCAGGCTTGAGGCTTGAATTCAGGCCTAGGGAATAGGCCTGCCTTTCTTGTCTTTAAGCATGGTCAGATTCCCTTCCCTCATGGTGTTGCATATTTACCCAGACCTTGAGTTCAAATCCCAGGCCTGGCAGAAAAAAATGGCATGAATTGCAAACTAGGGAGCTAAATATGTTTTTTTAATTGCAGGCCATTGGAGAAGCCATAGTCCCTCCCAGCAACATGGGCCTACATTTCGAATACTAGTCATGCCACTTCTGGATGGTGGGAGATCCTAAGAGGCTCATTCCTATACACAGGAATAACGATGGGATATTATCAATGTCACAGTTGAATGATATGATCATGAATGATATTTGTATACAATTAGACATCATGATTTCAGTCGGTTGATTGATTTTATTTAATATCTTATGAAGCATTAAAAGAATATTATTTCTCACAAGGATACAATAATTTCAAGCTCCATGGTATGATTCCCCTAATGGAAAGATATTGAATAATTTTTAATTAATGCTTTCCTAAGTATTATATGGAGGCATAATTTAATAACTAATAATTGGTATATATATACAATGTAATATCTGCACATTCCCTGTTTCTCTATGCATGTATATACTATTGGGAACACCTGCGGATTGATCACAGGTACTCAGAACTTCCTGGCAGCTCAGTTTGCTGGAGGCTGGTGTGCTAAGATTGTGACCCCATTTGGGGATTGGCAATTGTAGGCCGTGAGTTGAAATCCCAGCATGGCCAAAAATTTATTCCTGGAGTCAGAAGCCAATCTTGACACATTTTTTTCCTTCTCTGTGAAAGTCCTGGGTCTCAATATGATGTATAATCCATATGCAAATATATCCTATGTGATATGATGTAATAAAAGAAACTTATATATGTAATAATATTAAATATATAAGAGTAATAAACAACATATGCAGTATACCTATGTATATAAATAGATCTTATATATTAATATTACTTTTTCTAGAGCTGGGGTTTCAATTCAAGCCCTGGGAAGCGATCTGAATTTCTTGTAGTCAAGAACGGTGATCCTTTCCCTTTCACCCACAGTGTCACAGAGTTATCCAGAACCTGATTTAAAATACAAGGCTTCCGGAAAAATGGTGCACATTCCAAACCAGGGCCTTATTATTATTATTATTATTATTATTATTATTATTATTATTATTATTATTATTATTAGCCTAGCACAGGGCTTGCACTCAGGTCTTGGCATCTTTGCCACAGCCGACCCTTATATCCCAGGCCCCGAGTTCAATTCTTGGGCCTGGGAAAAAAATAAAAAGTAGAAGCATAAAACTGAGAAGTTCAAGAAGGTGGTTTTACTTTTATTTTCCTTTGTATTGTGGCCTTCCTGAGTGCAAATGACAAGGCCCAGAAAGTGAATATAACCTAACATTGCTGATGTTTATTGGGCTATTAAGGAAGCCATAGCCAAAACTGACAACTTAGGTATGGAGGTCGAATCCCGAGATTGCCTCTAATGAATGGCGAGATTCTAAGAAACTCATTCCCATATAAATCCATACAAATGGAATGCTATAAATGTAACAATTAAATTAGTAGTGCATGATTATATTATAAAATTATACACAACAATTATACTACATTGACTAATTTTCAATTAGTACTTTATTATGTATTCAATCATGATACTTTGAAAAGGAAGGAATAATTTAATTGCCAATAATGTTGAGTAATATGGTATATGCAATTTCATAGTATACAGACATCTCTCTCTTGTTTTATGCAACTACATCTATCTATCTATCTATCTATCTATCTATCTATCTATCTATCTATCTATCTATCTATCTATCTATCTATCTATCTATCTATCTATCTATCTATCGATCTTGTCTGTCTGTCTGTCTGTCTGTCTGTCTGATTATCTACGAATCTACACATTTATCTGTTTATACACTTGTCGCTCATGGGGCTCAGTTGTAGAGTGCTCGCCTAGTATGTACAAAGCCCTGGATTCCTCACTACCATGTACACACAGAAATCCAGAAGTTGTGCTGTTGCTCAAGCAGCCGAGCACTAGCTTTGAGCATGAAAGCGTAGGGACTGTGTCTAGTCTCTTACTCAAGACCCAGGAATGGTACCAAAAAAAGATGGAATGTTCTGACTGCAACTATATAAGGATAGCACTGCAAATACCTCATCACAGAACAAGCCTTGAGTCTGGTGCTGACAGCTGCCATCTAACCTGATTTAGCCAGAGGTAAACTGCTGCAACCCAGCTCCACAGAACCAGATGCTGCTGGCTTGCTCACCCCTGGCATCCAATATACTTGGAGGCTAAGATCTGACACTGGTGGGTTTAAAACCCGCTCTGGCAGGAAGTCTGTGAAACTCTGAGCTGTGGCTCAAAGTGGTAGAGCTCTAACCTTGAGCAAACCATCTTAGGACAGTACCCCCAACTTTTCAGTGCAATCCCCATGTCTCACTCCACCTCCCCCCAAAAAAGCCACCCCTCTAAATCATTAGATGTGAACTTTGTGTGGCTTGGGATGTGTTTCTGAAAGAATAATAATACTGATGAAAACACCCTAATTCTAACGACAGTGTGTGGGATACAGCTATGTGATGAGTCCTTCAGGAGGTGTTGTGTGCTGAGTCATTCACAGGGTGCATTTTTTCATCTGTTTCTTAGAAGAGCTCCACAAGTAAGATGATTGTGTAGATGAGAAAATTGAGGCTAAGATATGTCCCCATGTCAGGGTCAAAATTATGTATGTACCTAACTCTAGTGAGTTGTCTCCTGCAGATAATTGTTTTGGTTTATTTTTCTCAGTCATTAACCTAGAACTTAGGGATTAGCCACTGACCATTCCCTGTTGGGCTCATGGCTAGCACCTTACCACATGGAGCCAAGAACCGCCTTGCAACAGAGTGTTACAGTCTAGGTATCTGTAGCTGAGGTTTGTAATACTTCCTACTCAGGAAGCTTAGATATGATGATCTCCGTTCCAAACTCTCCCAGACACAAAAGGTCCCATAAGTCTATTGTCTCCTATTCACCACTTAGAAATTTGAAGTGGAAGCTGGGCGCTGTTGACTTGCACCTGTCATCCTAGCCACTCAAGAGCCTGAGAGCTAAGGATCACAGTCCAAAGCCAGGCTGGGAAGAAATTCCTTGAGAGGCTTCTCTCCAGTGAACTACCAAAATCGTGCAGGGGTGCTGTAGCTTAAGTGGTAGGGTGCTTGGCTTTAACTGAAGAGCTCAAGGATAGCTCCCAGGCCTAGATTCAATTCCTCCAACTTTCAAGAAAAGAAAGAAAGAAACTTGAAGTGCAGTGCTGGGACTGTGTCTTAGGGGTAGAGTGCTTTGCAGGTATGAATCCCTGGGTTTGATTCCTTAGTAAAACATCACTAGAAAAAAGCTTGAAATAGCTGTGTGGCTCGAGTGGTAGAGTGCTATCCTTGCACAGGAGAAACTCAGGTACAGTGTTCAGGTCCTGAGTTCAAACTCCAGGACAAGTGTATGCACACACACACATGCACACACACGCGCGCACACACACACACACACACACACACGCACACGCACACACACACATAGATACCAGAATTGAAGCTGTGATACCAAATGGTAAAATTCTGAGCTCATGGTCAGCACCCAGGCCCCGTGTTCAACCTCAAAACCTAGCCACCCAGGGCCCATTTAGGAGAGGTAAAAGGTTTCAAAACCTGATGAGCTTCAACAGCCCTAAATAACAGGAAGCATTGTGATATTAGACATATGCTTGGATTTAGCAAGCTTCCAGAAATCTAGGAAGGCACTGTTGCCAATAATGAATCATTGTATTAGGTTCAGCTCCCTTATTGTCTGCCAAAAAGACCGTTGAATTAATTGTAGTAGGTCATTTCAACACTGGAACATAGTATAACAAAGACAGGATAAGTACAGGGAAGTTGGCCTGCCACGGGAGGTGGCACAAATGAAGGCTTCCTGTCAAAACAAAGCACTGGGGAGAGTGATAGCTTGGGGTACAAAGAGGAATTTTTCTCGTAGCCTTCAGAGCCTGCCCACACTCCTCCTCACTAATTGTCCTAGATGGAGTTGTTTGTTACACAGCTGTACAGGAGTGAGGGTTTTTGTCTGCCTGTTCCAACAATGAAGCAGATTTTCTCCAGCAGCCTGGGGTGTGGAGAAAACCTCAGGCTCCTCTGAGAACAGTGAGGAGATCCCCAGAACATACACTGTCTTGTAAACACTCTCTGTGCTATGAAATCATTCTATTTGAAGCAAATTTCCTAGCTGGGTGCCTTTCATCATAGGGACTCTGGACATTCACAGATAGAAATGCATGCATACATACAAGGGGAGACATGGAGTTACTTGTATTTTTTTTTGGCAGGTCCGGGGGTTGTATTATGAGCCTAAGCACTGTCTCTGAGCTCATTTTGCTCAAGGGTAGCCCTCTGCCCTTTAGTCACAACCCCATTCATGACGATCTTTTATTCCTGTGATCCCTCAGAAGTAAGAGTGCTGTAGAATTTCCTGTCCCGGCTGAATTCAAACTGGCATTCTCTACCACTCAGACTCCTGAAGAACTAGGATTATAGGCAGGAACCTCTGACACCTGGCTTTCTTTTCTTCTTGTTCTTTTTTTTCATTGTGACAAAATGAAATCTTCACAGTGTCATTCTAATGGTTTGCATTTTGAAGTAAACTACCCAGGCCTTGAGTTCAAATGCCAGGACTCCCACCTACACATAGAGGGAGATCTTGAGAAAAGCATTCCTATTCATGTGAATGCTTAATGGAATGTTATAAAAATAACAATTAAATTTGCAATTAGTTCATGTATATTATTTAATTAAATATACACTACTACCAATTATTGATAAATTATCCCTTACTTTATTTAAGTATTATGGTTGAATACATAACAAATATTAATTGCAAATTAGTCATTGTAGTATAATTATTGTGTAAAATTTTTTAAATATTATTTTATTTTATTTGAGAACATACTGTACAGAGGGGCTACAATTACATGGGCAGGATAATGCATACATTTCTTACCAAGCATTGCAGCCTCCTCCTTTGTTTACCCTTCACCTCCCTTCCCAGCCTCCCCCCTCCCCCCACCCACTTATACCCCCCTCCTCCCCCACCGACTTTGTAAAGCTGGTTTTGACATGACAATTTGTACTTCTCATTGTTGCAACAGATCCACCTGAATCCTTAAACGACTTGTTTGTCCCCATCTCCTCCACATGTTATACTGACATCAAATATAGTGAAAGCGGGGGTTACACTGTGGGGGAGGGACATACAAAGCAACAAAGAAATAATCTTATAAATGCGTTAGAAACATATGCATGAAAGAAACGAAAACATTAAAATACATATTTAAGGGTTCATTTTCCTAACATCACATTATCTGAACTTTTCTGCTTGACTCATACCTATACTAGATATTGCAAATAAGGGAAACCATGGGACCTATGCTTCTTTGGGCCTGGCTTACTTCACTTAATATAATTTTTTCCAAACCTTTCCATTTCCTAACAAATGGGGAAATGTCATTCTTTCTGATGGAGGCATAGAATTCCATTGTGTATATATACCACATTTTCTTGATCCATTCATCTACTGAGGGGCATCTGGGTTGGTTCCATATCTTAGCTATGGTAAATAATGCTGCAATAAACATAGTTGTGCTGGTAGCTTTAGTGTGGTCTTGTTTGTAAACATTTGGGTAAATGCCCAAAAGTGGGATTGCTGGATCATAGGGGAGATCTATGTGAAGTCTTTTGAGGAACCTCCATACTGCTTTCCAAAGTGGTTGAACAAGTTTACATTCCCACCAACAATGAAGTAAGGTTCCTTTCTGTCCACATCCCCTCCAGCATCTGTTGTTGTTAGAGTTCTTGATTTTTGCTGTTCTAACTGGAGTGAGGTGATATCTCAATGTTGTTTTGATTTGCATTTCTTTTATGGCTAGGGATGTTGAGCATTTCTTCATGTGTCTATTGGCCATCCTTCTTTCTTCTTCAGAGAAGCTTCTCTTTAAGTCTTTCGCCCACTTATTTATTGGGCAGTTGTTTCTTTGAGGATTTGTTGTTGGGTGGTTTAATTTTTTGAGTTCCAAGTATATTTTAGATATGAGACCATTGTTCGTTGTATGGCTAGTAAAGATCTTCTCCCAATCGGTGGGCTTTCTATTGATCTTGCTAGCTATGTCATTTGCCCTGCAGAAGCTCTGCAACCGTATGCAATCCCATTTGTCCAACCTTTCTTTGATTTGTTGTGCTTCTGGGTCTCTATTCAGAAAATTTCTGCCTGAGCCAAGGAGACCTAAGATTTCTCCTATTCCATCCTGTAATGTTTTCAGAGTGTCTGCTTTGAGTTCAAGGTCTTTGATCCATTTGGAGTTGATTCTGGTGCAGGGTGATATATAAGGATCTAGCTTTAGTTTTCTACATGTAGTTAACCAATTTTGCCAGCACCATTTACTGAAGAGGCTGTCTTTCTTCCATTCTATTGTTTGAGCTTCCTTATCGAAGATTAGATGGCTATAGGTCTGTAGGTTCATTTCTGGGTTTTCAATTCTATTCCATTGTTCCTGAGGTCTGTTCTTATGCCAATACCAAGCTGTTTTGATTACTATGGCTTTATAGTAGAGTTTGAAATTTGGTATTGATATTCCTCCAGCAGTGTTCTTTCCGTTGAGGCGCGTTTTTGCTATTCGGGGTCTTTTATTGTTCCATATGAATTTTTGGATTGCCTCCTCTATTTCCTTGAAGAATGAGGGTGGAATTTCGATAGGTATCGCGTTGAATTTGTAAATAACCTTGGGAAGTATTGCCATTTTCACGATGTTAATCTTGCCAATCCAGGAGCATGGGAGGTTTTGCCATTTTTTAAGTTCTGTGTTGATTTCCTTTTTCAAGATTTTAAAGTTTTCATCATAGAGGTCCTTCACTTCTTTGGTTAAGTTAATTCCTAGGTATTTTATTTTTTTTGTGGGGCTATTACAAATGGAGTTGCTTTCCTAATTTCAGCCACACTTTTCTCATTGTTGGCATATAGAAAAGCCATTGATTTTGGGGGGTTAATTTTATAACCTGCTACTTTGCCAAAGTTTTGAATCAGCTTGAGTAATTTGGGAGTGGAGTCCATGGGATTCTTTAAATACAAGATCATGTCATCTGCAAAGAGGGAGAGTTTTATTTCTTCTTTCCCTATTTGGATCCCCTTTATGTCTGCATCTTGTCTTATTGCTGTAGCTAGGCATTCTAATACTAGATTGAAGAGAATTGGAGAGAGTGGGCATCCTTGTCTCGTTCCTGAGTTAAGAGGAAATGGCTTTAGTTTTTCACCATTGAGTATAATGCTGGCTGTAGGTTTGTAAAATTTTAAAATGTAGTCATACACTACTAATGTAATTGTTACTTTACAACATTCCATTCATATTGGTATATAAAAAAGTAGTGGATTATGTCTTCCATTCTAGCACCATGGTATGATTATCCCAATTAAAGAATACTGAGTACTTTTACATTAATGCTTTAATAAATATTCAACCATCATACTTCATTAAATGGAGGCATAATTTAATAATAATTCACAATATATATAATTTAATATCCTCACATTCTCTCTCTCTTATATATATTGCAAACTACACATCTATCTATCTATTTATCTAACCATCTATATCTATACCTACATCTAAATCTATATCTATATATATATCAGTCACAATTATGGCTTGTTCCCAGGTTCTCAGAACTGGCTGGTAGCTCAGTTTGCCAAAGGCTTTTGTTCTACAACTGACCCGTTCATAAGTTCAGCATTGTGGGCTGTGAGTTCAAATCCCAGCATTTCCAAAATTTTATATGTGGAGTCAGAAGCCAATTTTGACACATACTTTTTCCTTCTCTGTGAAAGTCCTGGGTCTTAGTATGATGTATAATCCACATGAAATATATCCATGTGATAATATGTAATAAATATAATAAATGGTATATATGTAATAAACTAAAATAAAACATAAGATTAATAAATGTCATATGGAGTAGCCCCATCTATGTAAATAGATCTCATATATGAATATTATTTTTATCAGTCCTGGAGCTTGAATTTGGGCCCTGGAAACTGGGCTGAAATTCTTGTCTTCAATGATGGTGAGCTTCCTCTGCCCCACAGTGCCACAGAGTTACCTGGACCCTGAATTCAAATCCCAGACCTGCCAGAAAAATGATCAAAATTCTAAGCAAGGGCCTTAATTTCTTTTGGCCAGGATTAGGGCTTGAACTCAGTTCATGGCAACTCTGCCTCAGCCTTGATCATCCTAGGCTGGGCTGCAGCATCTGGACCCACAGTCCATCCTGAGATCCTAGGACCCGAGTTCAAATCTTGGGACTGGCAAAAAAAAAACAACAAAAAACAGAAGCGCTGGGAAGGTGGCTCAGTTATAGATTGCTTGCCATGCATGCATAAGACCCTGGTTTCGATTCCTCAGCACCACATAAGCAGAAAAAAGCAGGAAGTAGTGTTATGGCTCAAGTGATAGAGAGATAGCCTTGAGCTGAAGAGTTGGGGGACAGCACCCAGACCCAGAGTTCTGGCCCCAAACCAAAAAAAAGAAAGAAAAAAATAGTGCTGGGAAAAAAAGGGAGAAGGATAAAACTGGGAAGTTCCAGAAGGCGGTTTTACATTTTTTCCTTTACAACCATCCTGGGTCTAAATATCAGGGACCATAAAGTGTACATGACCTTGCACTGTTGAACTTTGGTGGGCTATCAAGGAAGCCATACCCAAAACCAGCAACCTAGGCCCGGCGTGTGAATCCCAGGACTGCCACCTATCAAGGGCGGGAGATCCAAAGAAAAGCATTTTGATATACATCCATATGAATGGAATGTTGTAAAGTACCAATTACATTAGTAGTATATGATTACATTATAAAATTATGCACAATAATTATAGTACATTGACTAATTTACAATTAATACTTTGTTATGTATTCAACCATAATACTTAAATAAATTAAGGGATAATTTATCAATAATTGGTAGTAATATCGTATATATAATTAAATAATATACAGACATCTTTGTCTTGTTTTTATATACATACATACATACATACATACATATATACATACCTACATATATACTTATATATATATATATGTATGTAACAATCTGTCTATCTATCTATCTATCTATCTATCTATCTATCTATCTATCTATCTATCTATCTATCTATCTATCTATCTATCTATCTATCTATCTATCTATCTATCTATCTATCTATTTCTACACTGGTCATTCCTGGGGCTCAGTAGTAGAGTGCTTGCCTAGTATGTATGAAGCCCTGAGTTCAATTCCACACTATCACATGCACAGAAAAAGCCAGAAGTAGTGCTGTAACTCAACCAGTTGGGCACTGGCTTTGAACATGAAAGCTTAGGGACTGTATCTAGGCCCATACTCAAGCCCCAGGACTGGCACCAAAAACAAGTTAGAATGTTCTAACTGCAAGAATAGAAGGCCAAGATTTCAAATACCTCTTCACAGATCAAGCTGGTAGTCTGAACCTGATGGCTGTCATCTGAATTGACTTAGCCAGAGGTCAACAGCTGCAACCCAGCATCATGGAACCAGACACTGCTGGCTCACCCCTAGCTGCTCAGAGGGTGAGATCAGACACTGGTGTGTTGAAAACTAAGCCCTGCCAGGGAATCTGCTAGACTTTGAGCTGTGCCTCAAAGTGGTAGAGATATAGCCTTGAGGAAAAGGTCTTAGGACAGTATGTTCAACCTATGAGCGAAATCTCCTAGGCTGATGGCCCGCCCCCCAAAAAAACACCCCTCTAAACTGTTAGATGTGAACTTGTGCAGTTTGTAACCTGTATCTGAAAGAGTGGTGATAAGCACCCTAATTCTAATGACAGTTTGTAGGATACAGCCATGTTATGAGTCCTTCCTGGGGTGTTGGGTGTTGAGTCCTTCACGGGGTACTGGGTTGTTCATGGGGTATTGTGTGCTGACTCATTCACAGGGTACTATGTGCTGAGCCCTTCATGAGTTGTATTCTTTCATCTGGTCCTTATAAGATCTACACAAGTAAGATGATTTTGCAGATGAGAAATTCGAGGCTCAGATATGTCCCGAAGGCAGGGCCAAATTAATGTATATACTGAGCTCTAGTGACTTGTCTCCTGTAGACAATTGTTTTGGTTTAGTTTTCTATATCATGAACCTTGAACTCAGAGCCTAGGTGTTGACTTTTTTCTTGGGTTCATGGCTAATGTTCTACTATGTGGAGCCAAGGACCCCCTTGCAGCAAAGTGTCACGGCTTAGGTCTCTTTAGCTGAGATCTATCATCCTGCCTGCTCAGGAAGCTGAGAATCTTGGTACCTTTTCCGCTTGGTGGTTGAGTGGCTCTGATGCTCCTTTAGTCTTGATGTAATGATGCCAGACAGATGTTTGTATCTGGAAATGAGCACATCTCTATCCAAGGACTTTTAAAGTACCTTTTAAAAATACTTTTGAAATTGATTTTAAAATATTCTAATGAAATTTTCAAAAAGTTTGTTAATTTCTGCTCTCAAAATTAAAGTCACTAAATTATGGAGTTAAAAAAAATTATCCCAGATCACAGGTGAAAGCCAGCCTGGCAGGAAATTCCTTGAGATGGTTATATCCAATAAACCATCAGAAAGCCTAAAGAGGTGCTGTAGCTCAAGTTGCAGTGCACTAGACTTGAGCTGAAGAGCTCAGAGACAACACCCAGGCCCCGATTTGAACTCCTCCAACTTACAAGAAAAGAAAGAAACCTGAAGTGGAGAGCTAGGATTGTTTCTTAGGGGTAGACTGCTTTACATGTGTGAAACTCTGGGTTTGATCCACATCCCTAGAAAAAAAGGCTGAAGTGGCTGTGTTACTCAAGTGGTAGAGTGCTGTCCTTGGACAAGAGAAACTCAGGTACAGTGGTTAGGTCCTGAGTTCAAGCACACACACACACACACACACACACACACACACACACACACACACACACTCACACAAACACGGAGGCACCATTGCCAATAATGAATCATTTCATTAGGTTCAGTTCCCTAATTATCTGCCAGAAGGACTCTTCAATTAATGTTAGCAGTTTGGTTCAACACTGAAACACAATCTTACAATGACAGGATGAGGGCAGGAACTTGGCCTGCCATTGAGGTTGCACAAATGAATGCTTGCTGTCAAAACAGAGCACTGGGCTTGGCGCTGGTGGCTCACACTTCTAATCCTAGCTACTCAGGAGGCTGAGATCTGAGGATCATGGTTCAAAGCCAGTTTGGGCAGGAAAGACTATGAGACTCCTATCTCCAATAAACCACTAGAAAACCAGAAGTGGCTCTGTAGCTCAAGTGGTAGAGGGCTCACCTTGAGCTGAAGAGTGCAGGGACAGCTCCCAAGCCCAGAGTTCAAGCCCCATGACCGACCAAAAAACAAAAACAAAAACAAAAGAAACAGAGCATTGGGGAGAGAGATAGTTTGGGGTACAAAGAGGCCTTTTTCTCCTGACCTTCAGAACCTGCCTGCACACATCCTCAATAATTGGTCCAGATGAATTGTTTGTTACACAGCAATACAGGAGTGAGGCTTTTTGTCTGCCTGTTCCAACAATGAGTCAGACTTACTCCAGCAGGGTATGCAGAACCCCTCAGGCTACACTAGGAACAATAAGGGGAGCCCCAGAACATGCACTGTCTTGAAAGCATTCGCTGTGCTATGAAATCATTCTATTCAAAGCAAATTTCCTAGCTGGGTACATTTCTTCATAGAGACTCTGATGTTCACTGATATAAATACATGCATACATACACAGACACATGGAGTTACTGGCTCTTTTTTGTGGCATGTCCTGAGACTTGAACTGTGAGCCTAGACATTTTCACTGAGCTTCTTTTGCTCAAGGAAGCATTTTATTGTGTCTTAAACCATGATTACCCTAGGCTGGGGTGCAGCTTTTACACCCACAGATAATCCAGGGATCCTAAGACCCGAGTTCAACTCCCAGCGCTGGCAAAAATACAACGAACCAACAAAAATGGAGGAGGAAAAATCAGGAAGTTTTATACAACAGTTTTACCTTTGTTTCCTTAGCACTGTGACCCTCCTGGGTCTCAATGACTCAGCTTGAAAATTGTACATGAGCTTGCATTGATGAAGGCTTAGGGCTCTCAGTGAAGCCTGAGCCCAACCTAGACACCTAGGCCCTGAATTCAGTCCTGGGAGTTCAATCCTGGGACTGCCACCTACACATGGCTGAAGATCCTAGGAAACTTATTCCTATCTATAGGAACACTAATAGAATGTTTGAAATGTACTAACTGAATTACTAATTAGCTAGTCATTCCAGTTTAAGATTGTATTTAATAAATATAGGTCATTGATTAATACTTTATAAGTCTTCTTCTATAATTGATTAATGGAGGCATAATTTTATACTAAATAATTGGTAGTAATATAATATATAGTAATAATATATAGAGATCACCCTTTATATAGGGTTATACACTAGAGTCTACATAAATGTCTATCTGTCTCTCTCTGTATACATTTATAGATGCATACACATTTGTAAATACACACACACGCACACACACACACACACACACACACACACACACACACACTGCAATCTAAACATCTATCTGTTTTTATATTGGCCATTCCTAAAGCTTGATCTCAGGTCCTCAAATTTCCCCACAACGTCTCTTGCATCAGACTGGTGTGCTAACATTTACCCATTCATGAAGTGGGCCTGCTAGGCCCTGAGTTTAAGTTACAAAACTGCCAAAAACTTAATCCTGGTGGAGAGCCAATTGTCCCACTTGTTTTCCTTATCGGTGAAATTTCTGGGACTCAGGAATGATGTAGAATACATAGGCTCATCTACGTCTTATGTAATAGGATGCAAAAAAATGTTATAAGTGTAGTCATACTCACTAAAGTGCATAAGAAACAAATAAAACACAAAATAAAATGAATACACTAACCATAGTATGCAGTAAACATGTGTAGGTAAATATAAATCATGTATTTAAAATATATACGAATATTAATTTTTCGAGTGCTAGGACTTGAATTCAGGCCCTAGGAACAGGCCTGAATTTCTTGTCTTCCAGAAAGGTGATCTTCCCCATCCCTCACAATGCTGCAGATTTACCCAGACCCTGAGTTCAATTCCCAGGCCTGGCAGAAAAAATTGTGTGAATTCCAAGCCAAGGAGCCTCATAATTTTTAAAATATTTTTAATGTATGTATGTATGTATGTATGTATTTTTATTTTGTCAAGCATAGGGCTTGAACTCATGTTGTGGCAATTCTGCCTCAGCTTTGATCACTCTAGGCTGGGGTGTAGCCACTGGACCCACAGCCGAACCTGGGTTCCTGGGCCCTAAAGTCTGACAAGAAAAAAAAAATTAATGCGACATAGGAAAAAAAAAAAAACAACTGGCAACTTGCAGTTGGCTGCCGGTTTTACCATTCTGTCTGAATGACACTGTTGAAAAATGTTGGTAACCTGGCATTGCTGAAGGCTGGTGAGCTACCAAGGAAGCCATAGGCCAACATGGCAACATAGGCCCTGTGTTTGAAGCCCAGTCGTGACCCCTACCAAAGGTGGGAAATCCTAAGAATCTCCTTCTTATTCATAGGAATACCGACGGAAGATTATGAATGGCAAGGTTGAATAAGTTGTTTCTGAATACTACTATATAAATAGAGTGATTTTAGGAGGCAAATGGATTTTAATGAATATTTTTGACATTTTCAAAGAATAGTATTAATGACATGGACTCAATAGTTTTGGAACAGTGGTTGATTTCATTAATAATTCATTAAGGATGAAAACAATATTATTAATTGCATGGAGAGGCAACAGCCCTAGGGGTCTAGAGCTGAGGTCTCTCATCCTGCTTTCTCAGGAAGCTGAGATCTGAGGACATGGGTTCCAAACTATCCCAGACACAAAAGGTCTCATGAGCCTATTATCTCCAATTCACCACTAAGAAACCTGAAGTGGAAGCTAGTTGCTTGTCACTCATGTCTGTCATCCAAGCTATTCAGGAGGATGAGATCTGAGGTTCATGGTTCAAAGCCAGCATGGGCAGGAAAGTCCTTGAGACACTTAGCTCCAATGGACCACCAGAAAAGCTGAAGAGGCATTTGGCTCAAGTGGTAGAGCACAAGACTTGAGCTGAAGAGCTCAAGGATAGCACCCAGGACCAGACATCATCTTCTACAACAATAAAAAAAGACAGAAACAAACAAACAAACCTGAAGTAGAGGGCTGGGAATGTGCCTTAGGGTTTGAGTGCTTTGCAAATATGAAACCCTGAGTTTGATTTCTCAGGACCACAATCCTAAAAAAAAGCCTGAACTGGCTCTGTGGCTCAAGTAGGAGAGGGTTATACTTAAAAAAGAGAAACTAGGTACAGTGCTCAGGTCCTGAGTTCAACCTCCAAGAATCGTGTATATGCCTATGCGCCCTCTCCCACGTGTGCACGCACACACACACACACTCACACATACACAGACAAGAAGTGATGCTGTTACACAAAATGGTAAAGCACCATGCTTCTGCACTGAGCTCATGGTCAGCACCCAGGCCCTGTGTTCTACCCCAAAACCTGGCCACCCAGGGCCCAACTAGGAGAGGTCAAATGTTTCAAAACCTGATGAGATTCACCAGCCCTAGATGACAGGAAGCTTTGTGATACCAGATATGTGCTTGGATTTCCCAAGCTTCCTGAAATCTAAGAGAGACATCATAGGCCCATCATCACAGGCAATGAAACATTTCATTAGGTTCAATGCCCTACTTGTCCGCCAGGACTCTTGAATTATATTGAGCACTGTATCTGAACACTGGAATATAGTCTCACAAAACCAGGATAAGTGCACATGACGTGGCCTGTCACAGAAGGTGGCACATATGAAGGCTTCCTGTCAAACCAGAGCACTGGGGAAATAGTTTGGGGTACAAAGAGACCTATTTCTCCTGAACTTCAGAGCCCACTAACACTCATCCTCACTATCTGACTCGGACGGAGTTGTTTGCTACACAGTTGTACAGGACTGAGTCCTTTTGTCTGCCTGTCCAGACAATGAGAGAGACTTTTTCCAGCAGACCTGGGATGCAGAGAAACCCTCAGGTTACACTGGGAACATGAGGGGAGCCCCGGAACATGCACTATCATGAAAGCAGTCTCTGTTGTGAAATCATTTTATTGAATATACATTACCTAGTTTGGTGCCATTCATCATATCTACTCTGGAGCTTCACCTATAGGAATATATCCATACATACCCAAAGAAATGGAAGTACAGGCTTTTTTTGAGGGGGCAGGCCTTGGGGTGGAACTATGAGCCTAGAACTTGTCCCTCAGCACATTTTGCTCAAGGGTAATGCATTAAGCTTGAGTCACATCCCCACTTCTGGGTTTTTCTGTGATCTCTTAGAAATAAGTGTTATGGACTTTCCTAATCTGGCTGGAATCAAATTCAGTTTATCTACATCTCACCCTCTGAGGAGCTGGGATTACAGTGAATAGCCACTAGCACCTTCTTTCTTTTCTTCTTCATTTTTAATCTGGACAATCTGACTTCTTAGCAGGGTCATTCCAATGGTTTGAATTTATAAATTAACTACCCAATATTCTTTAGAACTGCTTTACCTGAGAAAGATTTTCTCTCCTCATCTTCTCCTCTGGGACACATGTTTGAAGCCAAAAGTGAGAAATGAGTGTCACAGGATTTGGGAGCAAATGTCCATAGGACATGTCAATTCTGTCACTTAGCATTGAGCTGCAGTGAATTTGTTGTCTCAAGATGAGAAGACCAAAAGCTGGAGCTATCCTCATACTGTCTGCATTACTCCTTTTGTCTATAAAATGATCTAGTAATTATGAGTGTTGTGTGTCTACAACCTTAAATATCTAGAACCCACTAGAAGCATCTTCATGTATCTCTTTTTCTCTAGTGCCTCTCGAGATTTAGACTAAGGGTTTATGTGGAAGGACTCCTTGGTGTATCCCTGAGGAAAGCCGCTTGAATCCTGTTTGGGAGATCGCCGTTCAAATTCAGCCTGAGCAAGAATTCTGTGAAACTCTTATCTCCAATAAACCACCAGAAAACCAGAAGTGGAACAGTGGTCCAGAGGGCAGAGTTCCAGCTTTGAGAGAGAAAGCCAAGAAGGAGACACAGGCCAGACCAGGCAGGAAAGCCAGGGAGGTGCTTATGTCCAATTAATGATCAGATAGCTGAAAGTGGAGCTGTGGCAGTGATAAAGCCGCAGCTTTGGGAAAAACAGCAGAGGAATGCATTGGGCCCTGAGGTTAAGCCTTGGGATGTCCACAAAAATTTTTCAAAAAGAGAAGGCCAATTTTATGTATCAGTGCCCTACCTACTTATGTCTGTATATTACCTCCCTGAATGCAAACAGACCTTATGCAGTGCTTCTCCTTTTATTTACTGATTTATATTTCAGATATGCTCCTTTCATATACTGCATCATTCTCTTCATTTCAGGCCCATGGCTTTTCTCTTCCAGGGTTCCAGGCCTGTGTCCTTATATGATACACTGACACTCTCAGGAGCCTTCATTTACATTTGTTATGAGGCCAATTCAGGAACCATAACAAACTAGGCAGGGGAAAAGTATAACAGGTTTCATAGAAGTATCCAGTATTCAGAAAATTAAACTTGGGGAGGTAAAATGGCAACATACTTTCCTAAAAAACTACCATTAAGGAAAAGATGAGGGAGCTTGGAATGTGGATTACAGAGAGAGTGCTTTTCTAGCATGCAAGAAGCCCTAGGTATGATTCCTCAGTAGCACATACACAGAATAATCCACAATTGGGGCTGTGGCTCAAGTAGTAGAGTGCTACAGACTGTGCCCAGGCCTTGAGTTCAACCCAAGAACTGGCAAAGAGATACCTAGGTAGAATGGTAGGTAGGTAGATAGATAGATAGACAGACATAGGATAGGTAGATAGATAGATAGATAGATAGATAGATAGATAGATAGATAGATAGATAGATAGATAGATAGATAGATAGATATATAGATAGGAAGATGATAGATGAATCTGGTCTTGGATTTCAGGAGGAAAGAAGGGAACAATTCCCAGTCATTAGGTCTTCTGCAGTGTGCCAGGACACCAGCATTGCCTTCACACAACAAGAGAGCAAGAAGACTCTCTATTTCCCACTTCTCAGGCAGCCAAGGGCACCAGAGCCAATTGGGCAGAGCCAGGTTCTAACTCAGATGCTTGGAGAAAGAAGAGAAACAACCCTGACTCTAGTTGGTCTGGGGATTTGAATTAATTATGTGGAGAATGAAGGAAGGAGAAAGGACGGGCAGAGGGAGAAGAAGGGCTTTCAAATCTGAAAAATGGAGAGTCAAAAACCCACTCCCTAAAACCAGAGATCAGGGATTTTCTACTCTGTTCCTCCCCTTTCACCGACTAAACTGGCTCTATTGGTAACCTAAGATAGCCTGAATCTCCCTTAACTTGTGAGAAGAATGTTAATTAGTCATTGTTTGAAGAGGCTGAGAAAAGCCTGACCCTGTTGTAACTCTAACGAGTGTTTTAGATTTCCTCCCATTGCTGGAATGGCCTGGAATATATGAAGTGGTTTTACTGCTCACTTATCTGTTGAATGTGTACATTCTGCCTCCGAATCCTGTAGGCCTGGTCTCTGCACCTAGCCTGGTTTTGAAACTGTTTTCTGTCCTTCAATTACAGTGCTACACTGGAGTTCTTTCTGCTAACAGGGCTAGGGTTTGGAGCCTAAGAACTTCATGTGAACCCAAGATGGGTCAATGATTCTTTCCTGCTTCTATAGCTCAAGAATTCTAAGAACATTTAGAGTGCAAGTTCTTCTCATCACCAAGGGAAACAAAGGAAGCTCTTGAACATCTGACCTTTCAGAAGTGGAAGTCAGAGTCTCATAGACTATCCTGCCCTGGCTGGCTTCACCTTGTAATCCTCAAACCTCAGTCTCCTGAGCTAGGGTGACAGGCCTGAACTACTGGTGCTCTGCTAGGCTCAGAGCTGTAATGACCTTGACAGTACAAATCAACTGCTATCACAATGGGCTTGGGGAGCATATTAAGCCTTTCAACATTGGACCTTTCAGAACCCTGTAGGACACAAGGTTACAATGCTAGCGTCTGAGAGGCTGGGCATATGGATGTGTTACACTTGAACTTTAAGCTCTGACTCCAGTTCTGGTATACATCAGTGTTCATTTTCCAAAGAATGATCTCATAATTAGCAAATAGGAAAAGTGCCTGGATTAACCCTCACTTTTTTCCCAATAGTGTGTCTTGAGCTCAAGTCTGGGCACTGTCACTTAGCCCCTCAGGTCAAGACGAACACTCTACCACTTGAGTAATAAGCACCACATGGGGTCTTTTGGTGGTTCACTGGAGATAAGAGTCTAACAGGCTTTCCTTGGCTAAGCTGTCTTTGAACTGTGGTCTTCAGCTCTCAGCCTCCTGAGAAGCTAGATTTCCATGTGTGAGACACTGGCATCT
This sequence comes from Dipodomys merriami, assembly GCF_024711535.1. Classification (NCBI taxonomy): domain Eukaryota; kingdom Metazoa; phylum Chordata; class Mammalia; order Rodentia; family Heteromyidae; genus Dipodomys; species Dipodomys merriami. The sequence goes on along the minus strand of NW_027206095.1, from coordinate 638,548 downwards.
GGTCTATTGTTTTTGACAGTCCTGGGTCTTGATCTTAGAGCCTAGGTACTGTCTCTGAGCTCCTTTATCTCAAGGCTAGCCACTTGAGCCACTCCACAGTTTCTACCTATTTCTGAGTATGTGGCACTGAGGATTCAAACCCTGGCATTCATGCATTCTAAGCGAGCTCTTTACCACTAAGCCACATTTCTAGCTCCATCCTTTCAATCTTACCCCTCACTTGCCTATCCTCAGGAAAAGGTTTCTGACTATAAATCATCTAAAGAAATCCCAATAGGAAAAAGTACAAAGATTGGACAAAGCTCATACTTGGAAGAAACTAAACATGTGAAAACTGTGACAAATGCATCCATTTAATTATGTATTATGTTTCAATACTTAATAAAATATTAATGAAAAATGAGTCAATGTCCTAAATTGTTGCATAGAATTTTATTATAGTTGTGCAAAATGTAATAAATATTATGTGTATAATATGCTAAATACAATAATCAATCAATTAATGAATCAAAGAAAAAGAAAATACAAAATCAATAAAATCATAATATGAAATTAACATGCATAAGTGTATATCATATATTACACATGTATAGAAATATTTTTTCAATTGCAGGGCCTTCATTCAGGCCCTGGGAACTCTAGCCTGAATTTCTTCTCCTCAAAGACAGTGAGCTTCGCCTTCACCCATGGTGTAAGAGTTACATGGATGGTGACCTCAAATGCTAGCAATGGCAGAAATATTGTCCCAAGTTTTGAGAGTGACTTACTTTTTTTAATGGAAGCAATCATGTTTACTCAGTTCCATACTGAACATTAAAAAAAAGCAGTGTAGAATTTTGTACAGATATTCAGACATACTTTCCTTACCTCTAAAGTGCTTCTCTGAGAACTATATTGTTTCTCTTTTTTGTACTTTTTTATTGCAAAAATGTTTTACAGAGAGGTTACAGTTATAGGAGCAAGGTAATGAGTACGTTTCCAATTGAGCATTGTTGACTCCTCCTTTGTTTTTCCCCTACCATCCCTTGCCTCCCATCTCCACAACTACCTCACGCTGCCGAGGTCAGTGACTTAGTTTTTCATTTTTGTGTGGTTTGAACTCAAGCTGTGGCAACTCTTCCCTCACATTGCTACAAGTTTACCAAGACCCTGAGTTCAAATCCCAGGCTAGGAAAGAAAACTGGCAGAAATTCCAAACCAGGGAGCTTTATTTTTTTCAATTTACTTAAATAACGTTTTTTCTTTCTTTCTTTATTTTTTTTCAACCATAGGGCTTGAACTCAGTTCGTTTCAACTCTGCCTCAGCTTGAATCTCCCATAGCCGACCCTGAGATCCTAGGCTCAGAGTTCTTGCAGGTAGAAAAAAAAACCTGGAAAGCACAAAAAGTGGCAAGGGCTGGGGTTTTATGATTTTTTCTTTGGACGGTAACCATCCTGGGTCTGAATGACATGGCTGCAAGATGGACCTGCCCTGCCCTTGCTGATGACTGGTGGGTTATCAGTGAAGCCATAGGCCAACCTGTCAACATATGCCGTGGGTTCAAATCCCAGTCCTGGTACCAATGGAAGGAGATCACAAGAGACTCATTCCTATGCATAGGAATAGTGATTAAAAGAGTAACACCGGTCTTGTGTAAAATTGGATTCAATAATCCTAGAATGCTGATTGGTCTTAATGTTATTAAGCATGAAAAGGATAATATTCCTTCAATGGTGGGATAATAAATACCTAAGAATTGGTAGGAATGTATTAGTTGTCATTCAATCATAGATAGATGGCTCTGGCACTCTTTACCAATATATATTTATTTGTATACCACCATCTGCCTATCCATGTATTGCTGTTTTGGCCAAACCTGGGGGTTGATCTTAGTGCTGGGCAAACACCTGACAGCTTCATTGTCTAGAGGCTGCCATGCTGAAACTCACCCATTCATGAATTGGGTCTGCTCGACACCGAGCTCTCAGATCCTCACACTGCCAGACATGATGGAGAACATATCTGAAGTCTAGATTTTCTGTGATAGGATGTAAGCAATGTAATAAATGGTATAGGTATCATCAGAGTCAATAAAATAAATGGTAAATAAATGAATAAAACAAGAAATAAAATGAATAACCACACCAAACACAATATGGACTGAACATCTGTATGGAAGTATAAATCCCATCGTTAAAATGTATATAAGGAGTATCTTTTCCAGGCATGAGGCTTGAATTCAGCCCTCCTATGAAGAGGGAATAGCGGGAGATCCTGAGATATTCATTTCTGGACCTAGGCAGAGTCATGGAATGCAATCGATCTCATCCTTTAATGAGTAATTCGTGCATGATGCAAGTAGGAAATGATAGGCAAGACTCATGGGGTATAGATTATTTGTAAAGGAGAGTTGATGAAGCGTGACAATAATAATCACAGTCATGAAATGGAGGCATCAGGAAAGATACAAGAATCAGTAGTCACACAGATTGGATTCCATCACAGGTCACCATCAATCCTACTCTATAGAAATATATACATATTTGCATACTACCTTCAGCTTATGGAAGGGTGACTATTGTGCTCACCACTCTCCCCCCACGGGGGCTCAAACTCAGGTACTGGGAAGGCCTAGCTCCTTCGTTGCTAACAGGCTGGTCTGCTCATGTGGTACCTTTCACCAATGGTGCCTGCTAGACCTGAGTTCAGATCCCAGCCCTGCCAAAAGATTCATCTTGATGCCAGAAGCCAATCATTGAACCTGTTTAATTTCCTGTGCAAGTACTGGGTCACAGCTAGGATGGCGATTGCATGGGTCACCCTGTGGTCATGGGAATAAGTTGTTATACATGTTAGCCCAGTTATACCTGTCATCATATACTCAAGAAAATACACAATACATTCATGAATAGCATACAAAATAAAGACAGTAAGTACACTCAATGCATGATGCAGTCCACACACGGATGTGAATATACATCCCATGTTTCAATGATTCATTGAGGACTATTTTGGCCTCACTAGAGCTCGATCTCAGTTCCTGGGAACAACCCAGCTCCTTACTGGCTCACAGTCTGGTGTGATCATGTGGACCCACTGTGCAGTTGGGCCTCTTAAGCCCCGAGTTCGAGTCCCAGCACTGCCAAAAATTCACCCTGATGTGAGAAGACAGTTGTTGCACCTGTTTTCCTTTGCTGCACAAATTCTGGGTCTCTGCTAGATGGAGAAGGTATAGGCAACTCTATACTCATGGGAATAGGTTGTCATCCAGTTCACCACAATTATATCTGTCAACCTATACTTAAGAACATACACAATACATCAATGAACAAGACACAAAATAAAGAGAATGACTACACCAAATGCAAGATGCCGCCCACCCATGTTTGGAAATATAGATCATCTGTTTAATTATGAATTTATGACTATATTGGCCCCCACCAAGGATCAATCTCAGGTCCCGGGAATGGTCTAGCTCCTTAGAGGCTCACAGGCTGGTGTGCTTACCATGACCCATTCACCAATTGTGCCTGCTAGGCCTTGAGATCAAATTCCAGCATTGCCAAAAGATTCTTTCTGATGTGAAAAGTCTAGGTTTGCACATGTTTTCATGTTCTGTGCATGTTCTGGATGTCATTGAGGATGGAGAATGCTATATAGGCAACTCTATAGCCATGGGAATAGGTTGTCATCCATGTCAGCACAGTTATATCTGTCACCATACTCAATAAAATGCACAATTCATCAATGAATAAGACACACAAAAAAAGAATAACTACACTGAATGCAAGATGCATACCACACCTGTAGGTCAAGAGAGGTCCTATGTTTAAAAAGGGTGGGCTTGCTATTTTGTCCAGTGCTGGGCTTCAAATCAGGCCCTGGACCAGGTCTGACATTCTAGTCTTCAAGGATGGTGAGCTTCCCCTTCCCCCACAGTGCAACAGAGCTACCCACACCAGAGTTCAAATCCTAGCACTGACAAAAGTTTCATCCTGATGTCAGAAGCCAGTTGTTGCACATGTTTTCTTCTCCTGTGAAAGTCCTGAGTATCAACTAAGAAGGGGAATTCATAGACAACCCTATAACCATGGGAACCTTTTGTCATTCATGTCAGCACAGTTATACCTGTCATCATACTTAGTAAAATACACAGTACCTCCATGATGTAGATACAAAATAAGGAGAAGTTCACTAAACACAATATGCTGTTGACAGATGTATGTCAATATAGATTGTATGTTTAAATTATGAATTTATGTCTATAGTCTACCACCTCGGTGATCAATGTCAGATCCTGCGACTGGCTTGGCTCCTAAGTTGCTCACAGGTTGGTGTGTTAACCTTGACTTATTGGCCAATTGGTCCTACTAGGCCCAGAGTTCAGATCCCAGCACTACCAACAAGTGGATCGTGGAGTAAGAAGCCAAGTGTGAAACTTGTTTTCCTTTTTTCTGAATATCCTGTGTGATCCTGAGTATCCTGACATGGTGGAGAACATTTCTACAAATCTAGATGCTCTGTGATAGGATGTCATCAATGAAATAAACAGAATGGGTTTCATCACAGTACAATCAATGGTAAATAAATGAATAAAACAAAAAATACAAGGAACAACCACACCAAACATCTATGGACTGAACATCTACAGGTAAGTATAAATCCTATCTTTACAATGTATATAATTAGTATGTTTTCCAGAGCTTGGGCTTGAATTCAGGACTAGTGAACAGGCCTGACTTTCTCATCTTCAAGTACGGTGATCCTCCCCTTCATCCACATTGCTGCAGATTTACCCACATCCTGAGTTCAAATACAAAGACTAGAAGAGGAAACGTCATGAATTGCAAGCCAAAGAGCTTTTTTTTTAATTTTACTTTTCTCAATATGGTGCTTGAACTCAGCTTGTAGCAACTCTGCTCAGCTTCGATCACCCTAGGCTGGGGTGCAGCCACTAGACCTATAGCTGCTCCTGGGATCCTAGACCCCCAGGCCTTGCAGGGAAAGCAATGCACAGAAAAAATGTGGGTCTGAATGACACTGTTGCAAAGGGTACTTCATCTTGCATTGGTGAAGGCTGCCAGACTATTGGGGAGGCCATAGGCCAATGTGGCAACATAGTCCCTGATATCGAGTACCCGTCCTGACTCCAACCAATGGCAGGAGATACTAAGAACATGGTCCCCCATCCATAGGAATAACAATGGAATGTTTTCAATGTCACGGTTGAATGAGTTGATCGTGAATGATGCTCCTATAAAATTAGACAGCATCATTTCAGGAGGCTGATAGACTTTATTTAATATTTATGAAGCATTAAAAGAATATTATTACTTACAGGAACACAATAATTTCAGGACACTCATTTCATTAAGGATGAAAACAATAATATTAATTACATGGATGAATAATTAAAACCCAGGAATTGGTAGGAATGTAATCTATACAACTGAATAATATATAGCTATCTTTTACACTCGATAAAGATATATATTTATTAATGTACTGCCATCTTCATATCAATGTTATTATTTTGTTCACCCCTGGGGCTTGATATCAGGTCCTGGGAACAGCCTGTCAGCTCAATTTGCCCCAGGATGGAGTGCTGACACTCACCCATTCGTGAATTGGGCCTTGTAGGCTTGTAGGCCATGAGTTCAGATGCCAGCACTGCCAAAAAAATGAATTGTGGAGTAAGAAGCTGATCGTGACACATGTTTTCCCTTTCTGTGAAAGTCCTGGGTGTCAGGTATGAAGTGGAATACATATGCAGACATATATCCTATGTAATTAATGTAATAAATGCTTTTTGTGTGTGTGGGGTCTGGTCGTGGGGCTTGAATTCTGGGCCTGGGCGCTGTCCTTCAGCTCTTCAGCTCAATGCTAGCAATCTACCACTTGAGCCAGAGCGCCACTTCTGCCTTTTTTCTTTTTGCTTATGAGGAATCGAACCCAGGGCCTCATGCATGCAAGGCAAAAGTTCTACCACTGAGCTACCCTCCCAGGCCCATGTAATCAATGTTTTATGTGACATAATAGTCAATAAAATAAATGTTCAATGCAATGCATGAATAAAACAAAAAATTAAATAACTGCACTGAATGAAATATAGTCAACATATGTTTATAATATAAATCATATATGTAAATTGTACATGAATAAGATGTTTTCCAGTGGTGGGGATCTATTTCAGGCCTCAGGAACAGACTTGAATTTCTTGACTTCAAGGAAACCAGCTTTCCCTTCCCACATAGTGCATCAGAGTTACCAAGACCATGAGTTCCAAAACCAGTCCTGGCAGAAAAATGGCACCTTTATAGTATATGAGACCCAATTCTTAGTTATTTCATTATGCCTCCATTTTATTAATGTGATTGTTTAAATGCTCAATAAAATATTAACTAACATCGATCAGTGTCCTATAATATAATTGTGTATAATTTTATACTGGAATCATTCAAGAACTGCTCATTCAATCATGACACACATCACATTCCGTTGTTAATCATATGGATAGGAGTAAGTTTTTTGGATCTCCTGCCATTTGGAGGTGGCAGGACCAGGATACGAACTGTGGGCTACAGCTCCCACCACTTAAACCCAAGGATAGGGAACTAACCTGTTTATCCAAGAACATCAGCAAGACCAATGATTAAGCAGGCACCAGTGGCTCTCAGCAGTCCTCGTTGATACTTACAAGGCTGTGATTGGAGGATCATGGTTGAAGTCATCCTAGGCAGGAAAGTCCTTGAGACCCCTTTCCAACTTCAGTGACAACAAAGCCAGAAGTGCTGTGGCTCTAGTTTGGAGGGCCAGCCTTGAGCAAAAGTAGCTCACAGACTGTGCCCAGATCCTGAGTTCAAGGTCCAGGACTGGCAACAAACAGACATACACCATAATCTGTGCAGCCATCCGGTTAAAGCTGGTCACCCTCTTGTCTCCAACTGAATTGACATTGTTCCCTGGGAAAATGGCTAGGGAGATGCTAACTTCTTGACTCTGCCCATGCTGCTTGCATCACAGGATTCCAGCCACACCCCCATTCTTTCATGGTTCTTTCTCACCAATGGGATACAAGAATGATGGCCACACCCACATTCCATGTTGCCTAGTAGTACCGGAATTCCCACTGTTAGTTTACACCACTACCAGCAGTTGAGGAAGGTGAGGTGTTTGAGTGGTGAGGAAGAGACGCAAGGCGACCAGAGTATAGTAGGAAATTGAGAAGCCTGCCTTCGCCCCAGCAGCTTTCCCCCTTTCCTAAGTTTCGAGATTTCAAATATCAGTCAATGTCGTGCTGCCAGACCGATTAAAGCCCCAACCGGATCCCTGGACCTGGTTCTCTCCTTTGGGCCCATTTGTCCACAATACCACTGCCATCACTGCTCGCCCCACCTGGAGCAGTCTCCAGCAGCTTCTCCCAGCAGCACAGGTGAGTGGCCGCCCCCAAATCATCCGCACCGAGGTCAGACCCCCCCTGGGGACACCATGACCCCTGCTTGTTTCCTCTCCCTGGCTCTGAGGAGCCAACTTTCTGTCTTGGCCATTTCTGAAACAGAGACTCAATATATGCTCTGGCTGGGCTGGATCGAGGTCCTCCTAGATGTGACAGGTATGCTCCTCCAGGCCTGGTCCTCTGTAGTTGGGATGGTAGACATGTAGCAACATGCACAGTCATCAATTTAGATGGCTTATTCCCAACTTTTAGTACATAGCAGCCGATTCTTGACCATAGGTGAAGCTCTGGGTAGGGCCGCAACCATCAGACCTCATTTTCCTCACAGGACAGTTGTTAGGAAACAAGGGATTTATGCAGAGGGATCTCTGGAACATGGCTAGGCACAGAGGGAGCAGCCTTCACATAAGGATCTCTGAAGTTCTGTTTGCAAATGACAAGAAGATACCCGGAAAGGGCTCAGATGGGGCCTTCTATTAATCGTGCAACAGATGTGGGATTATGAAACAAAACATGGTTCTCTTTCATCATTACCCTATCCCCATATGGAAGGGGATCCTTCATTCTGTGGAGTTTTCAGCTAGGGAAACCGAGGCACAGAGAAGCCAGGTGACCTACTTATGACTTCAACTTCACAGGAAGCTCAGCCTGACTTCACTACCATCCTCCCTAAGACAATGGTTGTTATACAGTAGACTTCTGGTGGTAGGAAGTCCACTTCTTGTCAGTCGTGGGGCTTGAACTCTGGGTCTGGGCACTGTTCCTGAGCTCCTTAGCAAAAGGCTAGCACTCTACCACTTGATCCCACAGCACAATTTCTGGTTTTCTGGTGGTTCTTTGGATATAATAGTCTCACAGACGTTCCTGCCGCGGCTGGCTATGAACCATGATGTTTGTATCCCAGCCTCCTGTGTAGTTAGGATTAGAGTTCTAAGCCACCAGCAACCTTCTTAATTGTAATTGTGACTTTTTTCTCTCCCTCTTTCACAAGAACTGGTTGAATGGGTGCTGGAGGAGGGGGTTCCGCATCCCCATGTGGCTAGAACCCAAGGTGGCCCTCTCATTCTTGAGGTGGGCTGTAGGTCAGGTGTTGTCTTGCTCAGCCTGTTGAAACAGTTCAATGAGATAAGCCCCTCTGTGCCCTTGCTAGACCATGACAGTTCTTCATTGTCCATCCAGCCTTACTGGACTTATTGTATTGTATTGCTTTCGACATCATTTCTAGCACCTGGCCATAATTATGATACATAGTTATTGAATAAAAATGTAATGCCATCTTAAGAAAGTCATTTAGGGCTCCTGGAATGTGGCTTCATGGTACAGTGATTGCCTATCTTGCATGAAACCCTGGGTTCAATTCCTCAGCAACATATAAAAAGAAAAATTCTGGAAGTGGTACTGTGCCTCAAGTAGTAGAGTGCTAGCTTTGAGCAAAAAAAAAAGAAAAAAAACTCAGGAATAATTCCCTACCCCTGAGTTTAAGCTCCTGGACAGGCAAAACAAAAACAAAACAAAACAAAACAAAAACTTTTAGTTAGTAAATGCAAAATAAAGAACCCATACTTGTAATATATAATTGCTCCTTCCATACTGACACTTGACAATAGTCCCTAATTCATGTACTTATATTAGGATACTGTGTTGAAAAAAGTTTTGTTCTTTAAGTCACAGCTATTAATGCCAGGAATGTGCTTAGATGTCAGGTGAAGATTAATTCTGGAAATTCAACGATTCCAGGATTTGGGGTCGTCACTGCTAATCACAAAGAGAAGGGTAGTCTAAGTGTGATTTTGAAACCTTTTGGTCAGTTATGGCACCAAAAACGCAGAGGTTAAATAAGTGTTGTGACAGAAGATAAAGAATAACTGCAGATGTAAGGAATAAATGATAGTAACTAATGTATACCAGAAACTGTTCTAGAGAACCATTTTTGGTTATTGAAGAACTTGTTGTCAACTAGGCTTTTCCTCATTGTCTTTAGCATTCTAAATCTCTTAGACTAGTTCTTAATCTCTGTGTGATAAATGTATCTCCTTCTATGCTGTTCTTTCATAGGTGATATTCTTTGCTTTCTAAAAATCACAGCCTTTCTATATTTCTCAATGAACATTTCCTGATACTAAATTCACCTATACAGATGTCAGAGGATGCTAATGTAAGGGTCCCATAGCTCATGAGTCATTAATGTAACAAAATGGAAATGGAGGACATATTTATTGCTATCTCAATTTTTATGAAAAGCTGCAATGTCATCATTTGGTTAAAATTTCCATTCTTTGTCAACACAGTGTCATTCAATGCACATAAATGCAAATATGAGCCAGGTGCTGGTTATTTACACCTGTAATCCTAGCCACTCAGGAGGTTGAGACCAGAGGATTGTGGTTCAAAGTCAGCCTGCTCTGGAAAGTCCATGAGACCCTAATCTTCAGTTTACCACCAGAAACCCAGAAGTCGTGCTGTAACTAAAGTGGTAGTGCACACAAGTTGAACTGAAGAGCTGAGGGACAGCACCCAGGATCAGAATTCAAGCCCCACAACCAATAAAAAAGGTGAAATATGACATTAAGTTTCAAAGGAAGGAAAAGATCAATAATCTTCCCAAGCAATACAAATAATTCCAAAATGATTCAGTGCACCTAATTTTGCTGAGTAATGTGATGGATTTTTTGCTGGTCATATTTTCTAAAAATAAATCGTTTAACTATGGATAAAGGTGGACCCATTGCAACAATGATATGTACAAGTCGTAACGTCGAAAAAAGAACTTTACAACTTTGGTGGGGGGGGGAAGGACCGGGAGGGGGGAGGGGGGTAGTACGGGAAGGGATGGGATGGGGAACCAAAGAGGAGGAAACAATGCTTGATTCGAAATGTACTTGTTATCTTGCCAATGTAATTGTAACTCCTCTGAACGGTATTCTCACAATAAAAAATGAAAAAATTGTCAAATATTAGCTTTAAAATAAACTTCATCTAATATTTCATGTTTGAAAAGAGAAGTCTATACAGTTGATGTCACTTGGCTTTCTTATTATCTTACTTCAAAGCCAACCCTGGCAGGAGAGACTGTCAAACTCTTATCTGTAATTACACAGAAAAAAGCCAGAAGTGGGTTTTGGTTCAAGCAGTAGAATACTAGATTTGGGGGCTGGTGGGCAGGAAAGAAAACTGTTCAGGGACAGGGTCCAGCCTCTGGGTTCAAGCCCCAGAACCAACACAAACTTAACAAACAAGCAAATAAAAAACTCAGCTATTTCATTGGAACCCTCCGTAAAGGAGTACTGATCTGAGAAGAGGCTCCTTTTCCAGATCATACTCACTGGATGCTTCTTTGGAATCCTCCTTGCTCTGGAGAACTCAGGTCTAAATTAAAGTAATTGATAACTGACACCTGCATCAAGAAAAGCATCTCAGGGGTGAAATATACATCGATAAGACTTTAAAACCTCCATGTCTTTGTTTCTTCGCAGTAGAACTTTTTTTTTTGGGGGGGGGGGAGGTTCAGTCATGGGCCTGAACTCTGGGCCTGGGCGCTGTCCCTCAGCTCTTCAAGTAAAGGCTAGCCCTCTAACAATTGAGCCATAGCACCACTTCGGGCTTATTTTTGCTTATGTGGTGCTGAGGATTCGAACCCGGGCCTCATGCATGCAAGGCAAGCGCTCGACCACTGAGCCACCTTCCCAGTCCCTGGAGTAGAACATGTTTAAAATAACGTTATTTCCTTTTGTTCTACGCTCCCCTTCAAATGGCACATTATTTCTTTTATTAAATTTATTTTTATTGTGAAAATAATGTACAGAGGGGTTAAAATTACATGGGCAAGATAATGAGTACATTTCTTATCAAGCATTGTAGCCTCCTCCTTTGATTTGTTTCCCCTTCCCATCACTTCCCAGCCTCCCCCCCACTCCCCAATTAATCCTCACCCCCCAACCAAAGTTGAAAAGTTCGTTTTCAACATAAGTTGTATTTCTCATTGTTGCAATGGGTCCACCTGTATCTTTATTTAAACGACTATTTTTTCCCTTTCCCCTCCACAATTTATACCGACATCAAATACAGTGAAAGCAGGATATATAATGTGGGGGAGGGACATAAAAAGCAACAAAGAAATAATCTTATAAATGCGTTAGAAACACATGCATGAAAGAAAAAAACATTAAAATACATATCTAAGGGTTCATTTTCCTAACATCACCTTATCTGACCTTTTCTGCTTGACTCATACATATACTAGATATTGCAAATAAGGGAAACCATGGGACCTATGTTTCTTTGGGCTTGGTTTTCTTCACTTAATATAATTGTTTCCAAGTCTTTCCATTTCCTAACAAATGGGGCAATGTCATTCTTTCTGATGGAGGCATAGAATTCCATTGTGTATATATTCAACATGTTCTTAATCCATTCATCTACTGAGGGGCATCTGGGTTGGTTCCATATCTTAGCTATAGTAAATAATGCTGCAATAAACACACTTGTGCTGGCAGCTTTAGTGTGGTCTTGTTTGTAAATATTTGGGTAAATGCCCAAAACTGGGATTGCTAGGTCATAGGGGAGCTTTATGTGGAGTCTTTTGATGAACCTCCATACTACTTTCGAAAGTGGTTGCACAAGTTTACACTCCAACCAACAATGAAGTAAGGTTCCCAGCTGTCCACATCTCCTCCAGCATCTGTTGTTATTAGAGTTCTTGATTTTTGCCATTCTAACTGGGGTGAAGTAGTATCTTAATGTTGTTTTGATTTGCATTTCTTTTATGGCTAGGGAGGTTGAGCATTTCTTCATGTGTCTATTGGCCATCCTTCTTTCTTCTTCAGAGAAGTTTCTCTTTAAGTCATTAGCCCACTTATTTTGGGCAGTTGTTTCTTTGAGGATTTGTTGTTGGCAGATTTAATTTTTTGAGTTCCAAGTATATTTTAGATATGAGACCCTTGTCCATTTTATGGCTAGTGAAGGTCTTCTCCCAATCCGTGGGCTTTATATTGATCTTGCTAGCTATGTCCTTTGCCATGCATAAGCTCTGCAACTTCATGCAATCCTATTTGTCCAACCTTTCTTTGATTTGTTGTGTTTCCAAGAATCTATTAAGAAAATTTGGGCCTGGGCCAAGGAGACCAAGGTTTTCTCCTATTCCATCCTGTAATGTTTTCAGAGTGTCCGCTTTGACTCGGAGGTCTTTGAACCATTTGGAGTTCATTCTGGTGCAGGGTGATATATAAGGATCTAGCTTTAGATTTCTACAAGTAGTTAACCAATTTTGCCAGCACCATTTATTGAAGAGGCTGTCTTTCTTCCATTCTATTTTTTTACATCCCTTATGAAATATTAGATGGCTATAGGTCTGTAGGTTTATTTCTGGGTTTTCAATTCTATTCCATTGGTCCTGAGGTCTGTTCTTGTGCCAGTACCAAGCTGGTTTGTTTACTATGGCTTTATAGTAGAGTCTCAAATTTGGTATTGATATTCCTCCAGCAGCGTTCTTTCTGTTGATGAGTGTTTTTGCTATTGGGGTCTTTTATTGTTCCATATGAATTTTTGTATTGCCTCTTCTATTTCCTTGAAGAATGACGTTGGAATTTTGATAGGTATCTCATTGAATTTGTAGATAGCCTTGGGAAGTATTGCCATTTTCATGATGTTAATCTTTCTAATACAGGAGCAGGGGAGTTTTTGCCATTTTCTAGGTTCTGTTTTGATTTCCTTTTACAAGTTTTTAAAGTTTTCATCATAGAGGTCCTTCACTTCTTTGGTTATGTTAATTCCTAGGCATTTATTTTTTTTTGTGGGGCTATTACAAATGGAGTTGCTTTCCTAATTTCAGCCACACTTTTCTAATTGTTGGCATACAGAAATGTCATTGATTTTGGAGGCTTAATTTTATACCCTGTTACTTTGCCAAAGTTTTGAATCAGCTTGAATAATTTAGGAGTGGAGTCTATGGGATGCTTTAAATACAAGATCATGTCATCTGCAAAGAGGGAGGGTTTATTTCTTCTTTCCCTATTTGGATCCCCTTTATGTCTGCATCTTGTCTTATTGCTGTAGCTTTGCATTCTTATACGAGATTGAAGAGAAGTGTAAAGAATGGACATCCTTGTCTTGTTCCTGAGTTAACAGGAAATGGCTTCAGTTTTTCATCATTAAATATAATGTTGGCTGTATGTTTGTCATATACAGCCTTTATTGTATTGAGGAATGTTCCATGGATTCCTAATTTTTCCAACACCTTTGTCATAAAGGGGCGTTGGATCTTGTCGAATGCTTTTTCTGCATCTATTGAGATAACCATGTGTTTCTTATCCTTGCTCCTGTTGATGTGATGAATAATATTAATTGATTTGCGTATATTGAACCAGCTTTGCATCCCTGAAATGAATCCTGTTTGATCGTTCTGTTGATTTGCCAAAATTTTGTTGAGAAGTTTTGCATCAATATTCATCACAAAAATGGGTTCATAGTTTTCTTTCTTTGATGAGTCCCTGCCTGGTTTTTGTATGAGGGTTATGATGGCTTCATAAAATGTGTTCGGTAGTGAACTTTCTCTTTCTATTTCATTGAAGAGTTGGACGAATATTGGTGTGAGCTCTGCTATGAAGGATTAAAAAAAATTTTTCTATAAAAGGTGCAAAAAATTGATAAAAAGTTTTTTGATTTTTTGGGAGGGGTGGGAAAAATCCTGTATCTCCCTCGTGTCTGTATCCAGCCTCTTGTTGGATTCTCTGGTCTGTTGTGGTGTTTGAATTTCCTGTGTCTTGGTTGGATTCTTAAGTCAGTATGTTTGCACAGGCAGATAAATGCTCTGCTTTACCCTGGATTTTGTGATCCTCTTCCCAGGCTAGTTCAATGAGAGGGAGATCTGCTTTGAGTGTCACAAAAAAGGGAGATGGCTTTTCCTGATGTTTGGAGATGCTGTGATGAGACTAGGTTCTGGGTAGAGTTGATGCCTTTCAGCAAACAGTAGCTTTTCCCAGGGGTTAGTTTGTGAGAAACACACAGAGCCCAGCCAGGAGCCACTCTCTGGGTTTATGTTTACTAAATTTCAATAAATTGTCAAGGCTTCTAAAGGGAGGGGCACCCTTTGTCTCTGATTACCCAGTGAAGAAAGCCATTCCTGGGGCTGGTGCTTGAGCTGAGTGACTTTTCCCTAGGTGGAGCTGAGTCTGGCAGGTCACTTTAGGGTCTTGTGACCTGTTAAATGACCCTAGTTTTCTTCCAATGCCTGAGTTGGAGCTAGCAGCTCCACCAAGCTTTGTCAGTATCCAAGATGGAGATCTCCAGTACTGGGGGTGGGGGTGATGGCCTTCCCTCCTCTGCTCCCTGAGAGGAAGTGAGGACGTTAGGCCTCTACTCACGCTGCGTCTTGGTTCCTGGGTCATCTCTGGTCTGTGAACTACAGGATGAAGATGTCTGCTCCTTGTCAGTCCTTGCTGGCTCCTTCTCCTGTACTCTCTCTGTTTCAGGTATGGTTGGTATGGCTGCCCCTGACACAGCTGCCCACAGCAGTGGCATCTCCTGGCAAGTTCTCCGATCTGTCTCCTTGCCTGGATTTTCCCTCTCTGGCCTAACTCTTTGTCCTGTGATTGCACACTTGGTGTGATTCTCTGGCTTAGGACTGTTCACTGGAACTTTAAGTCTGCTTTCTATGTGAGAGCTTGTTTAGCCTCCAGCTTCTCCTCTGCCATCTTACTGGAACTTCCCGGCAAATTATTTCTTTCTGTAATATTCTCAACTAGAAGTTTACAGAAAAGTTATGTATGAGTAAAAACACATTCAAAAAAGTGAGGGACAGAATTTCTTTCAAGCCTTCGGATTCTTTTCTTTTTTTATTTTTTATTGTAATGATGCTATAGAGAGGGTTACAGTTACATGAGCAAGGTAATGAGTACACTTCCTATTGAGTTTTGTTACCCCTCCATTGTTTTCCCCCTACCATCCCTTCACTCCCTAACTTCCCTGAGGTTCTTTATTTTAATGGTGGTTAAGTGATTACATAATGACAATTGTTCCCTTCCGCTCCCTAAAAATAAGGGATTCAATTATCACTATGTATACAAACAATACCTCAGTTAATAGTTGTAAACACAAGCTAGATTGATGCCTTAGTTTGTGGACCTACCTGTAGCCACTCACTCCCCTTCCCCTGTAGTAGAATGAATATAAAGCATGTTCAGTGGGATTTGGGGTTCTGGAACATGGCAATGAGGCTTTGGGTCCTCTTGTGTCTTCTTTCCTATCACTTCCTGTGATTTCTCAGTTCTTTGGCCAGGTATCCCTTCATCTTTGCTGTTCCATGGTTGTGGTTAGTAACAGTACTGATATTTTGAACACCTCAAAACAAACTGGAAAAACACTTCCTCAAAGAAAATTCACAAATGTATAGGAGTACCTGAAAAGATACCAAATATCAGCAGTCACCATGTGATCCTCTAGCAAGAAAGTATAATTCAGGAGTATCTTATCTTCTGATAATATAAGCGATGGACAATTGTCCCTTTTGTACATTTGGTATTTGGTATTGCATAAATTTTCAGAAACGCATATACATTGTGAAATAATGTTATTTATTTCATAGGTCACAAACCACGTCACTGGAGTGATGATCCTAATGTGTTAGCTCAGTTGCCTGATTCAGACTTAGATGAGTGTGAATTGCATAATTATGAACATTTCTCCATGAAACTTCACAACACAGAATGAAGTGTGAGGGTCAGGGCACTCCATACCTATAAAGATTTTACATATATTACAGTAATACACACCTAAGCTGCTCAGCAATTACAGCACATTGGTTTGTTATAAGTGTCCTCAGATCAGAAATACTCTAGAGTTTAAAGTAGAATGATGGGCTGTACATTTTCAACGCAAAAGTGATGATCACCCCCTGCAATTATTCTCAGTGGAAAATCCTTCCTATACATTTTACTGGCTTAGCTTGTACTTTGTGCTTTACCATTATCAGGCAGGGTCACACTGTATTGAGCTACAATACAGCAGCAACCTTAGCTGCCTTTGAAATTTACCTCCAATCTTGATACCAAGGTCAACTCCGCATCTCTAATCACATAGTTAGTGGACACCTGAACTTTCCAAGCTTGGTTAAAAATTCAGCTATCATTGCTCATTGCGAGTGTAAAGATCTCACTCCATTAGATTTATTGTGTATAATCTTGTATTTCCACCATTGCCTTAGATGTTGGTTTTTGATATAGAGCTTTTAGTTTTCACTTGATTTATAGATGTGTTAGTGATGCCAGTTGAACTGCATATATTATAATGTAATTTTATGTTTTGACATATGAATTTAATTTTGGCAATTGAGGAATTTAATACACACCACTCACAAAAGTTTCTTTATATGTACTGGTATTGCTTTATTGTGAACTTCCTAAGAGCCAGTCATAGGAGTACATGTCCTAATCCCATCACTTCTGTCAGTGAGACAAGGCTTGAAAGGTCTCGACCACTTGGCACTTCATAGTGAGAAGGTTTCTACAATGAAGGGTGAGAGAATAGCAAAAAGAGCAAATGAGTCTTCCAACTGATTTGTTACATGTTCTTGACACTTAGCCATTAAGACACCATAATAATATTTTTATGACTTCTTACCTATTCTTTTCCTGTTCTGAGATGTTTTATTTATGGATATCTAAGAAATCATATAAGAATCATATAATAAATCATATAAGAAACATAAAAATAATTTTTTTGATATATAACTTAAAAGGAATAATTTCAGGAAAGTATTAAGCACATAAATGTAATGCACACCTAAAATTGTCTCTTTATTTAAAATTTCAGCAGTTGTAATTTATTTATTCTGATAACAAAGATTATAAACTAAATTACAATAATATTCCAAATGGAACACAGAACTAGAAACATGAAGGGTAGCACTAAACAATGTTACTGCTACCACTAATAGAGTAAGAATAAAATTTAGGCAAAACTCATTCAGAGTAAAAGCCACAGGACAGCCCAACATTAATTGTTTCATATGAAGAAAAGACCTTTTTTTGTAAAGACAAATTTTCACCCATATTAACGTCAGTTGGGTATATATTTCTTAAGGCTTTCAGGTAGGATGCTGTGCCTATGTTGATGGAAGCTGACTTCTTTGGGACCTACTACACAATGTGCAGACCCCATTCCAAGAACTGCACCTGCATTAGGGTAATTTTAGTGCTCATGATAGTTCTTCCAGTTAAGAAATGAATTAAGTGTTTTATTAAAAACAGAAGTAGACAACAAGGCCAAACAAATTTCCCAAGTACCTAATACTGATCAGCTGTAGACCCATAATTCAAATCCAGGTTTCCACCAGGCATATCTGAGGATATGCTGTAAGTTTCACATTCATTACCTTTCACAATGTATGGAACAGATAAAACTACATTATCTTCCTAATTATGGTTATAATGGCAATAACATTGCTACATATACATATTTTTTAAATGAAAAAAGTGTGGGTAATGACATTGTAGGTGATCTTTATACCACATAAAGCCTGAGCAAAAAAGTGAAGTAAGGAGCTAGGAAGGTGGCTCAGTGGTAGAGCAATTTCCTTGAATGCATGAAGTCCTGGGTTCAATTCCTCAATACCACATAAGCAAAAAGAAAAAAAGTTGGAAGTGGCGCTGTGGCTCAAGTGGTAGGGTACTAGTCTTGTGCTGAAGAGCTGAAGAACAGCACCCATGCCCAGAGTTCAGGCCCCACGACCGGACCCCCCCCCCCATAAAAAGAAAAATAAAAGAACCTAGTTCCTAAATTTAAGTCATGGTACTAGCACTCATATACCATATATATGGTTCCTAAAATATACAGTGAGTTAATTTGTCCAAACCTGGTCATAGATTAAATATGAGGTGTCAAAAAGTATGTAAGTCTGAAATGACTCCAAGTTATTTTGACAAGAGAGCTGGAAGAGTTATCACTTAATCAAATAGTAATGAGGGATTGGTTTGTAGACAGAGATCAAAGCTCACTTTGGGATCTTTTGAGTTTACTAAAATCAGTAGCTAGGAGTTGTCAGTAGACAGGATGCTATTAAGGACTTGAATTAAAGAAAACAGAGCTGGAGAAAAATACAGAAATAATTACTGTACTCAGTAGTAACAACCATGAGAAGGAATATTATAGAACTAAGCCCTGCGATACACAAATATGTAAAACATGACAAATGAAGAAAAACAGTAATAAGTATGAAATGCAGACTTATATGGGTAGGTATTTTTCATGTTTAAGGGCTATTAAGTGATTGTGTGATGACCTAAAATTTACGAAATTGGTAAGGTCAACTGTCCCTTGGGCCAACCATAGCTAAAAGTTTAAGTAAAATGGGGCCACAATAGTGTTTATAGTGTGTCTTGATTTACCAAAGTGAAAATAGGCCAATATTTGGAAAGCCACTTTTTGGACATGTGGTTGGAGTGGCAATTACTGCAGTTTGTTCAAGTGTTAGTAGAAAGCTACAGGTTTAGCACAATGATAGAAATCTTTCAGGGATCTGGTAGATTTTCCCTCTCTCTTCAATTTCCCTGTTTTTCTGAGACCTAAAATATCATTACTGGATGCCTGTTCAAATTGTGCCTTTGGCAAGTTAACAGATAGTCAGTCTATCAGAAACCCAAATAAAAGAGAATGGGAACAGGTCTACATTGAGCACTCACAGTAGACAGGTCTACTGGACTTTCTCAGGAAGAGCCTTCTGCCATTGTTGGATGGATAGGCCTGGATAATATGTAAAATAGACACCATATATAGAAAGTATTCTGCTAAGTTGACACTTGAGATATCAGATGTTTTATCTGCATTGTATTGATTTCTATGAATCAGTTAATCAGATTTTTCATACCATATGATGTTACTAGATTAATAATGCATGCTTATTGCATTTCCTTTGGATAACAGATAGTAGGTTTTGAAATTTGGTATAAAACATTCGTCTTTTCATTTATTTATTTTTAATATGGATTACTCTAGCTCTTAAGAGTAGGGAAATGCCCTGGAACTTTGTAATTTGATGTCATATGTAATTTTTAAATTTTTATTTATTGTCTATTGCAGCACCCGGCTTTCTAATAAATATGTAATCTATTCAATTTTGAAAAGTACTGCTGTACCTCCCACTTATTTGTGGCATTTCTGAAATCCAAGTTCCTCTGTGTGTCAGGGTGGATACTTTTGCCTGTAACAGATTTGTTATTGAATACATATCATCTGGCTACATAGGGAACAAAGGATGTGAAGCTACAGTATCCCAAAAAAGAACTTCCAAGACAATTCAAGGGCAACTCATGTACTCTCTGTGTAGGTGATTAGGAGCATAGAAAAGAAATTCTTATACATGAAAGTGACTGAGATTGTGTGCACATAGGTGTTCACTTATTTATCTGTTGCTATAGTTTTACATATTCACTATTATTAAATGATATTTCATATATATATATATATATATATATATATATACATATATCATATATATATATGACCACAGTTTCCAAATCCAGAGAACCACATCCATGGGCATAGCTTTCCTATGTTGCTCTTTGGATAATAAGAATGAAACCTGGTATTGTCCTGTGGTACAGAAATAACTCAGAGATTCAAACATTTTTCTTTCAATATGTTGTTCCTAACTCTAAAATTAGGAAGTCTATTAATATATAATACATGTTATAATATATTTGATCTATTATATAATGTCTAATATATTCTACATTATAACATATATTATATATAATAACTGACAGTATTATATATTTATAAGGAAAAATACAACAAATGTATCGATGTCCATACTTTCCTAGCCATGATTAGGTTCAGTAGAGTTAGGTGCATTACATCTCAACAAAATGAGTCTGCTGAAGTTCTGATAACCTTGAGCTAGATAAGGAGAATTTCTCTAAAAGGAGCCTCTCTTCAATTATGAGAAAAGATAAGTTTTTCTTTTGTTTTATTTTTTTGTTTTTATTTAGGCCAGACAGGGGGCCTGAACTCTGGGCCTGGGCACTGTCCCTCACCTCTTCAATTCAAGGCTAGTGCTCTACCACTCCAGCTATAGCAGCACTTCTGGCTTTTTCTGCTTATGTGGTGCTGAAGAATCGAACCCAAGGCCTCATGCATGCAAGGCAAGCACTCTACCACTGAATCACATTCCCAGCCCAAGTTTGGAAGTTTTTGAGAAGAGGTATTTGGCATTTACTTTCCATCCTTGATTAGTAAAGAATAGATATATTTTGCTCCAAATTTTGTCTCCTTTTATGTTCCCTAAAGAGTTACATATGATCATGATTACATCGCATATATTTAAGTCCTTCTTTTATTTTTTTATCATTATTGTTTTCTTGTTGTTGTTTTGCTGATCCTAAAGCTTGCACTCAAGTCCTAGGCATTGTTCCTGAACTCAAGGCTCTTGCTCTACCACTTGAGCCACAGCACCACTTCTGGCTTTTTCTGCCTGGGCTTGATTTGAATCATAAGGCTCAGATCTCAGCCTTCTGCTTAGCTAGGATTACAGGTGTGAGACACCATTGGCCAGCAAGTCTTTTAGTTATTATTCTAAAAGCCTCCTATCCAAGGTCACTCTTAAGATAGTAAATGAACCTATGCCAATAATTTCTTCATACTCACATCTCCTGTTATGGCTATGGTGTCTTTTCCATCGTATCCTGAACCTACTTCACTGTTCTCTTCCTAATCCATGATTCTGGATGTATTTCTACTAATTACCTAAATCTTGTGGCTATAAACCCTAAATTACTCAACTATTAATTTCATTTAATTTTTTTTCAATATGATTGTTGTTCTGTACAAATCTGAGCTTATATTCACCTCTTGCATCTACCTCTTGGCATGAGCGAAGCCTGGGCCAATTCTACCTTAAATCCAAGAGGTTAGCCAAAGAATAGCCTGCAGTATTCCTCCCGAGGAGTCAGGACAAGTAGTTGAGTGCCTGAAAGAAGCAATGCATTCCTGACATAAGAAGGGGTGAGAGTGACAACAGCCTAGAGAGTAAACTGGCACTCACAACATTTAACAACTTCTCCTTTGGGAAACTGACCTCCTGCAAAGTGGCAGTGAGATAACTCACCTAGTGAATTTTCATATATGAAGGAAGTTGTCATGTCTCACTACACTACTCCCTTGTAGTCAAAGAGAGGGTCATTGTTTTGTGTCCTCGTTAGGCCCAGGCTCAGTTTATCTCCATCTTAGATTTTGCTCAGACTCTATTCCTACCAGAAAGTCCCTGATGAGGAGGAAAGTGTGATCTCTTGGCTTCTGACTGGTCCTTTCGGACCTGAGGCCACTTTTAGTTTTCAACCTGTTACTTCTGACAATGGGAAAGCTCATTCTCTTCATTGTGCCCTAGTATCAAATCTTTTCAGAGAAAGTCAAGGAATGACAGATTCTACATGAGGGAGTTAGTTGCTCCATTTCCAAAGAGGCCAATTAATATCTGATTCTGAGACCCAGGTGGAAGTCCTTCACCAGATCCTCCAAGCTGGAGTGGATGTTAGCTCAGACTCCAAGCCATCCTCATATTTCTTCAGCTCTTTCTCATGAACCAAAAGGTTACAAGAGTTTAGTTCAGAACCAAAGAGAAATGAGAGTAGCAGAAGGACCATTGGCAGGGTGAGGAATTAGAAACTTTGAATGAAAAAAAGGGCTCAGAAAATCTAGGATCACTCACATCATTTGGGAATCACATCATAAGATTTGGGAATAAAAGTAATAAATTACTACCTAAATTAGTAACTCCACTACTCTACATTACAAGTGTACTGTCAAAAATTACCTGTCCTAGCTCTATTTTAATCAGAAAAATGGAGCACATTCTTTCTTCACTAAGTTCTACTGAGTATCTTTATCCATACCCCAGGTTGTTCTTACTCTCTAGTTCTCTGTTACTTTTCTTTGTTGGATTCAATCAATGACACTTGAAAGTGTTAGCATATTCAGACATGTAATTACACTTCCTTCTAATCCATTTGTTATAAAGTAAAACAAATTATGGGGAAATGTATAACTATGGTACATTTTCTTCCAAGGCATATTTATTTGATTTTATTAAGTATTATTTTAATAGTTTCATTGTTAAAACTTAAGGAAAATGTTTTACTATTAGCAGTAATTAGTTGCACATTTTTTGTATTTTTCCATCTCTGTGTATTTGTTAAGCTTCTAACATCAACTTTTCCCCCAACTGTTGCCTTCTTAAAATTGCTTCAAATTATATACTATATATGATGGTATTCTATGTGTTCATTGATATATTTAAATTTTGATCTAATATCCACATATTATAGGATAACCTCAACCTATTGTAACTGGTCTGAAAATCAATATGGACATTGCTCATTAAAGCAAAAACACAATGACACAAAATGCAGTGAAATTAGGATTAGTTATATATTCAAAATATTTAACAATGATACAGTAGAAACATTCACTTCTCATATACCAGAGCATGTTTATAGCTATGAATAGCACATTTTCTTCATTCCCTCTTTCTGGTGCATCTAGGTTGATTACACAGCTTGGTTGCTATAGAATATTGCTACCATGAACATGGATGTTCATGTTGATTTATATTCCTTCAATATGTATCCAATTGCGGTAAAGGTCTTCAACATATCTGACATTTTGGTATTGTGTAAACTTACATTAATATATTCCTATGGGTTGCACTAGTTTACAATGCCACAAAACCAAATATAGTTCCTGATTTATTTCAGTCTATCCAGCAGTTTATTTATTTGAGTGGTAATAGCTATACTGGTGTGTAAGATAGGATCTCATTGACTTTCCTCTTTATTTTACTTCGTCTTTGCTATGTGGATATGAATTTTAAACATTTCATTTATTTATAAAACACTTATGTTTGTACTTCATTCCTGATCAGTGTCTTTCTTTTTCTTTTGGTATTTCACCAATTTTTAAGATTTATAATTTTTTATTTTTCCCATTACAAATACTCACTTTAGTTAGTAAAAAGATTTTTTTTCATTACAGTGGTGCACAATTAACTAAAAACAACAGATTGTAGATTTATATCACTGGATATTTTTGTTTGTATTTACAACCAGGAAATTGTTTCAATAAAGATGCTGAACTTCTTTCACTGATATTCTGAAAGTATACTATCTCATATTGGCCTAAACTAATCTCTGAATTAACAGTCACAGCAAGGACCACCACAGTCTGGGCTAAGTAAAAACACTAACATAGTAAAAACTGGATTTAAAGAGAGCAAAAGGCTTCAAAAATTTTAGAAGAAAGGCATCACCTTCATGAAGCAAATGTGGAAGTTCACAAGAAGACCTTAGGAATCTGAATATCAAGAAGATCAAAGGATAAAAATATTTAGAAGGACAACCTTAGAACTCCAGATTGGGGAGGGGGGACAAACAATAGATACACAAACTGAATGCTGAAGGGAAGGAGTGTTTTACTCCAAACCTCATCTGTGTCTGACTGTCTTACACAACACACACACACACACACACACACACACACACACACACACACACACACACACACATACACACACACACACACACACACATCTAGTGAGAGGACTTTGCCAAAGTACAGGCATTCTGTACTTAGACTCCGAATAATCAGGAAGTATCCTTTGTGAAGACCTCTACTGAAAGTACCCATTGTAAGTAGACTTTTACTGAAAGTTAGAACTCAGGTTCCTGGAAAAACTGTGAAATGTCATAATAATGTTCTGCCCATAACTCCCCTAACAATAGTCATCAGCGGATGAAGGGAAGTATCTAAAGTTACAGATTTTTTTTAATTTTTTAATTTTTTTAACTTTTTTATTGTGAAATACTGTACAGAGTGGTTACAATTAGATGGGCAAGATAATGAGTACATTTCCTATCAAACATTGTAGCCTCCTCCTTTGTTTCACCCTCCCATCCCTTCTCATCCTCCCCCCGCTCCCCATTGAATCCTCCTCCCCCTCCCCCCCACCAAAGTTGTAAAGTTCGTTTTTCTCCATAAGAACTTGTAGATCTCATTGTTGCAATGGGTCCACCTGTATCCTTATTTAAACGATTTGTTTTTTCCCTTCTCCTCCACAAATTATTGCTTATTGCTTAGCCTGCACTTGCTAGCCAATAAGATTGTTATAAGATTACCCATTTAACTGAAGGGTTGGGGTTCTCAACTCTGACACACTGCAATGGTGACAGTTGTGATTCCAGGCTCAAGCTTGCAATAAATGACTCTAATGTGGTTGCATGAGAACTGGCTCCGTGGTGGTCTTGGGGATCCTTATCTAAGCACAAGACTAGTGTACACAGAGAACCCCAGGGGCAGCTGTATCTGGGACAATGAAGCTTTTTTTCCTCTTCTTTTTAGATAATCAAACATGATGTTGCAGTTGGCTCCACAGCTGCTCCACACCTGAGCAAGAGGAAGGAAAGGGTGCCTTAGACTGCAGGACGGCCTTGTGTACCCCTAGTTTTCTGTGCAAGAATGCAATTCATGGTCTCCTAGGCTGGGGTGGCCAAACTGAAATGGGGGTATGCTTTGCCTAGAGGATGTCACCCTGTGAGCCCTGCGTGCATGGTGAAGCAGCCTGGATAGCCCTGTGAGCATCTCCGGGATGGCCTCTCAGTGGCTTGCAGAAGTTGACTCCTGTAGTTGGACAAGGCAGGAGGCAAGAGGAGAGCAAGAATCCAGAAGATGGGAGAGGCACAGAAGCAAATGCACCTCTTCATTGAGACTCCTCGGCCATCCTAAGGAGGTTCACAACCCACACTTGGCGGCCACTGCACAAGTCCCCAGAGGCCCTACTTGTTTAAGGAGCAATGCCTGGTCCTGATGGTCCTAATCCAGAGCTGGAACTTCCCAAGTGGCCCTGAGCTTGGCTGGGCTGTAGCAGAGCCTACCAAATATGCTTCCTCTGCCCTGCTGTGTATAGCCTCCTAGCAGCTGCCCAGGCTACAGCACCCACAACAGGCCACCTCCTTGGGGCAGGCTGAGGCTGTGCTGACAATTCCTGGTGCCTGCTTCAAGGCAAGAGCGAGGCCTAGCCCACAGCAGAGCTAGCCCTCACTTCCAAGGGCACTGAGAGAGGCATGACAACCACAGGCCCAGCCTTGCTGTCCTCACTGCCCCTAGAGGTTACCAATAAGTCCCTGCCTTTGTTCTTGAAATTCTTCAGCCATTGGTTGCCTCATTTTTCACTATCTGTTTGGGTGGGACTCGAGACTTCTTCCTCTCCTCACCAAGCAAACAGGCCCTAGCAAATCCACCCCAAATTCCACACCTCACATACACTCCCCAGAACCCAGCTGCCTTTAGGGCTGCTGCATGAGCTGTTGGCCAACTGCCTCTTCCTCCATTCACAGCCTCCTTCAGGGCCTCCCCACCATCCTCTCCCCACCTCCCTCAGCCCCAACCAAAGCTTGGCTTCTCCTGTGGCCTCCTTCCTCTCCACACAGCCCCCATCCCCAACCCCAGCAGGGCCACTGCTGTAGTGAAAAGAACTCTCCGCCTGGCACAGCAGAATCAAAGGTGTCACAGTGCACAGCCTGCTGGGAATTGGAGGCAGCATAGGTCTCTGATCACTGTCTTTCACTTCATCTACACATGTATTAATTGTATTAATTTGGTATTTAATATTAGATCTCATAATTTCTTATTAAGCCTTTGCAGAATAGCTGGTAGAAATATAGTCCCAAATTTGTATTGTTTCTTGTTTAATTCTTTCGAGATTGAGAGATATTTTAAGTAGACATAACCATCATAAATTCTCATTTACATAACAGAGTTTTATTCAGAAAATATTTGCTTATGCATCTGTTATCAATTATTTACAAGACTAGAAACATTTAAAGTTCCAAATATTATAGGAAGATCGTTGATTCATGTTGAATGAATGTGAGTAGGTTGAGCTGTTGCATACATTCGTGTGTGTGTGTGTGTGTGTGTGTGTGTGTGCACGTGAGTATGTGTGTGTGTGTGTGTGTGTGTGTGTGTGTGTGTGTGTGTGTGCAGGGGGGTTATATGTGTCATTGAAATCAAGGACAAGGAATTTTTTCCTTTTTCTGAGATATGAATTATGGTGTTTCTTTGTTTGTGGTAGGCTCTGATTTCTTGCTTTTGTTTGATGTGCACATTCCAGCTCAATTTTTCAATTAAACCTTCTTATTTAATATTGAGCATATAGTGCTCTGATATGGCTTTGTCTTTAGTTTGTCATCTAGGATCTTCTTTTCCTCTTTAACTATTAACATTCAATATAAATATTACCTCCTGACTTTTTCCCCTTTAATTTGCATTTTGAAATAAGAATAATAAGACCTTTGATCTCTGTATTCATGAAGAAAAACTATTTTGAATTGTCTGTTTAATATAATAATACTTGGACACATTTGTTAGCAACAAGATCTTAAAATTTCTTTTGTAGTTTTAGTTTAAAATACCCTCCTCCATGTTTTTAGTATGGGGAGACAAACACTTCCTAGTATCAATGATAACAGTTTTATTCATTAAAATATCATTTAATTCATAATTAATTATAATTCATAATTCATAATTCATAATGAATATGTCTAGTGGCAAATGTATACATTTGCTCAATAGATTTGGTTGATAGACCCGTGCACAAACATACCACTCATAGGGGCTGAGAAGGCGGATCAGTTGTAGACACTCATAACGGCTGAGAAGGTGCATCAGTTGTAGACAGCTTGCCTTAAATGCACGAGACCCTGGGTTTGATTCCTCAGCACCACCTAAGCAGAAGAAGATAGAAGTGGTACTGTGGCCCAAGTGGTAGAGCACTAGTCTTGAGCTGAGGAGCTGAGGAATGGCATCAAGGCTCAGAGTTCACCACCGCCGACAAATTACATTAATAAATAAAACTCATACTCAAGTACATTAATTTCAAAGATTAATTACCATTTTAGTTAAGGGCAGGGTGCCAAGATATAGCAAAGCTTTAAGAAGAATTCAACACCTGACAAGTACTAAAAACAAAAAGTAAAAATTTAGCTATTACAACATATATAATCACTACTCAAAGAGAAAGATGCACGAAAAATGAAATACTTTTATAACATTTCTTGAGATTCAGGCTCTACATTAATTATCATATAATGTGACCTTCAAAAACTCCAGGTGAGCCTGAGTCTTAAGGGCCTCTACAAAAATTGGAAGAGAGAATAATCAGCCTGGATTTCTCAAATGGTTTTTGTTAAGGTAGTGTACATACAGATCACCATGTTATAAGTCGCTAACGAGTTCACTTCTTGTTTGACAATCTCATCACTTTGTTCTCTCTCTGATTTTCCCTCCTGTCCCTGTCCACAAGAGGTATAGCTCATTGTGAATATAATATCTACAGAGTACAACTGCTGCATTTATTTCCCTGTTCTTCTTGAATTTCTGTGGCTCCTTCAATGTCCATAAAAAGATAAACAAGAACAGAAAAATCCCTCTTGTTTCCAATTTCTGGAATTCATTTAAATATAAATGCCAGTAGTTTTATGAGAGTGTCAGACTCTGTCCACACATTCTGAACACTTATACTTCCTGCACCCAGTCATAACTCCAACCGGATTCTTAGGTCCACAAAGTAATTCTTTTCACTTTCCACACAGGAAGAACCTGAGTGTCAGAAAGATTAAGTAACTTACTGGAAATACTGGGCTGAGCATAGTGGCTCAGATCTGAAGATCATAGTTTGAAACTAACTCATGTTGACATATCCATTACATGTTTATCTACAGTTTAAGGCCACCTGGACATCAAAGTAACCCATTTTAGCTACAAGAGTCTGGCAATCCTGAGCCACAGAGAGAAGGTGGAAGAGCATAAGCACATGCTCTTGCCCAATTTCTAGGGAGTGGCTTGGTGCCAGCTTAGTAAGGTATAGCTACACCAGTGAAGGGGAGTAAAACAGAAGTGTTTATAAATAAAAGCACTGGTCTGAAGCCTCAAAATAAGGACCCCAGTGTGTGTGGACCAAAAAGTCTCTAGCATGAGGTTCTTAAAATTAACAAACACGATTTTAGATTTTTTCAGAGTGGGATGGTGTATAGTTACAGGCAATGTCTGCAATGTCAGGTAATCCAGTCTGCTCTATCACATGTTACCCAATAGCCAGATTTCAACACAAATGACTTCAATGAGATTGTTCAAATTATACTGTGACTTTTACCTCTCATGAATCAAAATTCTGTCAAATGATTGCTGAATTCCAGATGTTGACACACGTTTCTCATGATCTTTTCTACTATTTTGTCTTTATTATTGATGTTCATATCACTTTTTTGTTGTTGTCTTTTGTGTACTTGCCATTTTTAGGGCTTGAACTCAATGTTTAATGGTCTCTGTTGTATTCTTTGCTAATGGCTTATGACACGCTATTCCTTGAGCCACATCCTCAACTTCTGCTTCCTGCTAGATAATTGGAGATAAGTTTTCCCCTATTTTTGTTTGGACTGATATTGAATTAAAATATTCAGGTCTTAGCCTCCTGAGTTTCTATGATTCCACACATGAACAGCTAACACCAAACTTTCCTATACTGTTATTTTAATTATGTGTTAGAAGAAAGTGGAAGTATATTTGTGTTAAGTGTACAATTTTTAAATACAAGTTTGAATCAACTAGATATGATGTAATTGCTATCAATTTTAAGTTAAATCAATGAATATTACACATTCCAAAGAAATATAATTGAAAAAATGCATTATCATTTTCTTTAAACAAGTAATGAAACTATGAATTTCTTTCACTTTACAATTCATGTTTTATATAACTTTAATTAGCAGACTTCTGTGACTGAAAGTAAATATATTAATTTTATACTACAAGAGGCAAAGTGATTATACTTAAGAATAGATATTTCATCAGCCAGAAGATAAGTTTTTGAGCATTCTCACAATAAAGAAATGTTACACGCAGAAATTAATGGATACGATGTAGCTTGATCATTAAGCAACATATAAATGAATGGCATTGCCACTTCATACTTCATAAATGTGAAAAAATAATTATGTAGCTAGCTAGCCGCCAATGGCTCATGCTTGTAACCCTAACTACTAAGGAGGCTGACAGGTGAGAATCATATTTCAAATCCAGCATAGGCAGGAAAGTTCATGAGACATATCTAGACTATGACTTCTCATGTTGGAGAAGAGGAAAGGTATGAAAAAGTTCAAGATTGTTTGACTATTCCCCAAGATCATTCTTCTTTATCAGCTATAGCAATGCAAGTAGCCTTGGTTACTCTTAGTATCATGCTTGTTTATATTTAGAAACATTATTTGTTGCTGGGTTATAAGCTGCAAACACTTGAGTATTAACAAAAATCATTTCCTAGAGAGTAAAGTTGCTGTGTAAAAAAACCTAAAATATAAAGACTTAGCATTGTAGAAACTATTTTCTAGCTATATCACAATGTGTAGGTGTAGATTTGTTTCCCATTGTTCCAGGGGACCCATTCTTGTTACCTTTTTTTCACCATCTAGTGATCCTATAACATCCTATATCATCCTGGGATTGCTGTATCTTTACTGTATTCTCTAATTTCTGTTGGAAAGTTAGGAAAGATATAAAATTGACTTACTGTTTCTGTTTTACCTTAGTTTTTATTACCTTACAACTGTAAATCAAAGTGACATAAATCATCTTTATAACATTAGAAGACAGATTTCATTTCTATATTCTTACTTTAGCCTTCTACATAACTTTGGTACTTAGTGATTCCCAAATGTGAAAATGAAGAAAAGGACCTTCTTATTTAAATATTATTTAGAATTTCAAGACTTCATTAATGCAAGGCCCTTAGTAGTATGTATATCATACATGTGTACAAACCTGGTGGCAACTTTTTCTTATTCTCAGAAACTAGGACATGTGGTAACCTTTTGGTTGCATCAGGAGAGGCTGTAGTTGAGTTAGTTTACTAAATCAAATCTTCTGTAAAATATTTCTACAAGTTAATTGGCTTGAACAATCCGTATTTATCATTTTACTGTTCTAATGGACAAAAATCTAAAAAATTCTCACTAGATTAAAATTGAGCCCCCTACAGAACTGAAATATTTTTCAGATGATTCTAGTGGAAAACGCATTTACTTCCTGTTCCGCTGTCCAGAAACTTCAGAATCTGGATTGTTGTCTTTTCCTTTATCTTCTAATGTAGCATATTTACATCTTTCAGATGGTTCTTACCTAATAATGTCCCTCTCGAACTACAGCTGGGACTTTTGAGTATACTTTCCCCATCTGATAATTATTCAAATTTGTGTTCCTTAGGTAATGAAAGGTGATTATTTTACAAACATATATAAAATGTAAATCTATATTTGATGGATTAGATATTTCGGGACTATTGATATTTTGGAAAGGTGTTTTACTGCCTACCACAATGAGTGTGTAAGCATTCTTTCTACTAAAACCTGCTATCTTTTCATTAATTTCAACGAAATGTAACTAAAAAAAATTTAGTTCCTGAAAGCCTTTAATCCTGATTAAAACATTGTCATGTACTAGAAATCTTAAATGTCAGGGAGCAGTTCCTTAAGCAGTTCTGGCACTATCAATATTTGTATATTCTGCTTACAATCTCCTCTTTTCAAGAGCATTTGTTTGTTATTATTTTGGAATTATGGTTAATAGTTATTTGACTGATATTTTTAAAGAATGCACCACAAATCCTGGTTCTCTTCTTCTAACTTTTTATGTCTAATCTATTTCTGAAATAAACACAGCTATTTGAATTACATGAACTGCTTATTGAAGTGTGAAGAGGAAAAGAAGAAAAAAATGTCCCTGTGTGTATGTCATGCAGAAAATGTACCTAAACGCTATTTATCTTAACATCATATATTTTTCATTTTGTTTAGATTCAGATATTATTTAGCCTTTCAACTCACACAATGTTAATGCAGTCTTATTTCATGCCTACCAAAAGCAAACAACAAATTACTATATATTTAAATTTTTAATTTTTAAAATTATTTATTTTAAAACACTATATTTTTAAAAATTAGCCAAAGCAAATGGTTTATTAAATATTTAGAGTTGTGTTCAGACTCTATTGTTGAAACTATTAAGGGGAAAAAATCATGTTTTCCTTCTTCCTTGAGTCATTCTGATTTACTTCATCTATTTCTGAAAGAATAAAATTCTGGCTTTGAAGCCTTTTGCTTGATATGCACAATGTCTCATTCTTTATTAATAGGAGAATTTGGAGAAAGGATGAGAATTCTCACTAGAAAAAGGAGAAGAGGAAAAGAGAAGTGAGTAATCTAGATATTTTGTTCTTCCTCATCTCAATCACAAGGTCTGGATAATGATTGTGGGTGTTAGATACAGTGCTCTAGAGTGATTATACACATTTATAGAAAAAGTTAACGCCTCAAGTGACCACATATAGAATGCTTATTTATTTAAAAAATAAATGTAATAAATGTAATAGCAACAAACAGGAAGTTTTATCTGTTTAGTACTTGTTTAGTATTTCTAAAATACTGAAGTGCTGTAGGAAACTATTATAAAGGTATACAAGAATAGTAAGAAACTAATATCTTAGTATCATATACTAATATTAACTTAATTCTTCCTGTGTTTGAGTTTTGCCTCAATTTCACATGCTATATTCTTTCAGTATATAAGTTGAAAAAAGATTCCCTCTGGAAATATGCTATTTTTGTAACTAAGGGAAAAGAAGTTAACTCTTAGACCCAGACAATGGGATAGAAATCTTCCCCTAGAAATAGCCTTTCACCACTTCTGCTTCATTTTTGTAAGCTGAAGTAAGTCACATGCTCCATCTTGACATTTCATATTAGAGGTAAATCTCACCTACAGGAAGCTGATGCAGGACAGATTAATATGCCAAAATATGCAACATGAGATGAAGAGGAAAAAAAAGATAATTACAATACGATCGGTCATACATGCCATCACATGCCTCTGCATGAAGGCAGCTACTATGTACCTTTGTTTCTAAAACTACTGAGATCTTCAAATCAGATCTTTTATGCTTGTATATTACTGGAATTAGAGAACATCTTGATACTTAGACAGCATAAAATCTCAAAGAAAGCTGGACTACTCATTTCAATACTGCATTTTGTTCTGCTAGGACAAGAAACCATTTTATAGTCAATACTTTATACTAGTAATTTTTTTTGGCAGAACTGGATTTTGTTAATATATATGACGATACACCAGAATAAACGTCTTCCTTTATCTGCATCTTGTGCAGACAGCATAGTCAAGAAGATGTAGGAGTTCATCAGTAATACTTTTTAAAAATGCAAAAAATGTGGACTGGGAGCCAATATAAATATTTTTCCAACATCACCTTCCACATCCTCATTCTTCCTTCCTAGGAAACACATCTAATCAATAAAAAGGCTTAAATTTTTGGCTCTTGAACTTGAAAGTGGAAGCAGAATGTTATGGATGTTGGAGATGACTGTTAATGTTTTTTACATAATAATGTAAAATATTATGTAATAATGTAAACTAATAATGTCACATGCAAGAGCCCTATGAGTCCTAAAGATCTTAACACTGTACTTCCTTAGTGATGTGACAGTAATGTCAGCCTTACTGGGCTTAGTATTGTTTTTCACTTCCTTTTCTACCAAGTAACCTAAATTATAATACATAGTAATGGAATGAAAAAGCAAAGTCATCTTAAGAAATTTATTTAAGGCTCTGGGAATGTGGCTTCATGGTACAGTGATTGCTTAGCATGCATGAAACCCTGGGTGCAATTCCTCAGTACCACATAAACAGAAAAAGAAGTGGTGCTATGCCTCAAGTGGTAGAGTGCTAGCCTTAAGCAAAACAAGAAAAATCTCAGGAAGAGTTCCCTGGTCCTGAGTTCAAGACCCAGGACTGGCAAAAATATTCATTTAACTAGTAAATGCCAAATAAAGAAACTATACTTGGAATATATTATTGCTCCTTCCAACTATGACCTAACAATAGTTCTTAATCCATGTACTTTACCTATATTAGATGACTGCGTTGAGAAAAAGAAACATTTTGTTAGTAGGTCATGGCAATTAATGTCAAGAATGTGCTCAGATATCAGGTGAGGATTAATCTAAGTCTAAGTGAGATTTGGAACATTTTTGGTCAGTTTTGGCACCAAAAATGCACCAGCTAATTAATGGTTGTGATAGAAGTGAAAGAATGAATCCAGATGCAAGAAATAAATGATAATAATAACTAAATTATACCAGAAACTGTTCTAGAGAACCATATTTGGTTATTAAAGAACTAGTTATCAAGTAGGCTTATTCCTCATTCCTTTAGCATTCTAAATCACTTAGGGTAGTTCTAAATCTCTGTGAGATAAGTTTTATCCCATTCTATGTTGTTGTTTCATATCTGATCTCCTTTGCTTTCTAAAAATCTCAGTCTTTCTCTATTTATCTACTAAAAATTAATTATAATAAGTCCACCGATGCAGACCTCACAGGATGCTAAATTAAGAGTCCAATGGCTCATGAGTCATTAATGTAACAACATGGAAAAGGATGACATATTTATTGCTACCTCAAATTTTCTGAAAAGCTGCATGGTCATCACTTGATTCAAATTTCCAGTATTTGTCTACAGTGTCATTAAGTGCACATACATGCAAATATGAGACGGGTGCTGGTGGCTCACACTTGTCATCCTAGGTACTCAGGAGGTTCAGACCAGAGGACTGTGGTTCAAAGCTAGCCTGGTCAGGAAAGTCAATGAGACACATCTTTAATTAGCTACCAGAAACCCGGAAGTGGTGCTGTAACTAAAGTGGCAGAGCACCCAACTTGATCTGAAGAGCTGAGGCACATGCCCAGGATCAGAGTTCATGCCCCACGACCAATGAAAATGTGAAATGTACTTGAAGTTTCCCCAAAAGAAACTAGGAATTCAATAGTAATCTTCCCAAGCAGAAAAAATTTTCCAATATGACTCAGTGCACTTACTTTTGCTGAGTTATTTAAGTTATGGCTTCTTTGCTGCACATATTCTCTTCTTTTAAAAATTGTCAAATATTACCTTTATAATAAACTTCATCTAATATTTCTTGGTTCAAGAGAGAAGTCCATACAGTTGATGTGACTTGATTTTCTTACTGTCTTAGTTCAAAGCCAACTCAGGAAGGAGAGTCAAACTCTTATGTGTAATTAAACACCAAAAATCCAGAAGTGGAGTTTTGGCTCAAGCAGTAGAGTACTCTCTTTGGGGGCAGGTGGGCAGGAAAGACAACTGTTCAGGGACAGGGTCCAGCCTCTGTGTTCAAGCCCCAGAAGCGGCACAAACTAAACAAACAAACAAGAAACAAAAAAAACCCCACATATTTCTTTGGGACCATCCTTAAAGCACTACTTTGAAAAGAGGCTCCTTTGGCTGATCATACTCACTGGATCCTGCTTTTTGGAATCCTTATTGACATGGCAAACTCAGGACCAGAATAAAGGAATGGATATCTGACTTTTGCAACAAGAGAATCATCTCAGTAGTTAAATATTCATGCATAAGACATTTTAAAACCTCCATGTCTTTGTTTCTTTGTAGTAGAACACTGTAAAACAATGTTATTTCCTTTTTTTCCATGCTGGCCTTCAAATGGCATATTGTTTCCTTTTGTAATACTGTCAACTAGAAGTTTACAGACAAGTTTTATGGCTAAAGTGCACACTCGAAAAAGATAGGGACAGAGTTCCCCTCAAGCCTTGGTTTATATTCTTGTACAGTAAAAATGAGAGCACAAATTAACTTGAACTTTGTCATTTCTCTATTTTCAATTTCTCTCCTGGATTCAGTTTCTACTTCCTATAAAAGTTCGTTCCACTTACTTCCGGTAACAATCTATGGTATTGCTCCAGGAAAATGAATGTTTTCTGGCTTCATTGAGATAGCACAAAGGCATCTTTAGACACGAGGTAACACGTGTTTCAGAGACAACTTAGTAATGAGAAAATATGGAATTTACATGGCTTATAAAACATTATCCATGTACATATGGCTGTATAAGACGATGTTAAGTGAAATGAACCCCAAATACGGACACAACTTGTTTTTTTCTTTCTTACTATTGTTTTTAATGTATCTACCATGTATTATGTGATTTTTTTGTTTCTCTTCTATTTTCTTCCTCCATGGTATAACCCGTTTCCACTGTATTTGAGTTCGGTGAGCTGCAACTTGCATATACATTTTTCTAATGTGGGGAGGGGAAGGGAAATAAAATGCTGAAAGAAGTATACAGTATGACCCGTTGTTACAATGAGATGAACAAGACTCTATGTTGAAAATGAACTTTATTAGTTGGGGATGGGAGGGGAGAGTTGGGGCAGTGTGGAGAAAAGGGATGACAGGGGAAAAACAAAAGAGGAAGTAACAATGTTCGGTAGATAATGTACTCATTAACTTACTTATGTAACTCTAACCCCTCTGTCCACCATTTTCACCATAAAAAAAAAAAAAAAAACATTATCCTGGAGTACATTAAGTTCAAATTTCCTAAGTGCTCTGTAAATTAAAACCAATTTTAAGTGGGAAGAAGATTCTCAAAAACATTTTTTGTCAGTGTTTGTGTTGTGCATTATTACCCAAGTGTACATAAGTTAACAGAAGGAGAAACAATAGGAATAGGAGAAAAAGAAGTTCTGTGTTTAAGTATAATGTTTCAATACTCTATAGAAGACTCTGCAAATAAGACAGCGTTGAAATAATAAAGCCAAGGCCAGTATGTAGATCTATGGGAGTGACATAGAGAAAGCTTTACTACTAAGTGGAACATGAAGGATGAGACCACTCTCTTTCTTCTACTAGCTCTAAATCATGATAGGTAATCATGCAAATTTGTAAAAAGTAGAATGGAAGAATAATTCTGGTTCCAAGCCAGTCAGATATAAGACCATGGACTTAACTGGAAAAAAGTCCTTTTCAAGAGAGCAGGAATTATACTAGCAATGAACTAGTGGCTAAGATCACATTTCTTTTTCTTTTTCTTTTCTTTATATTCTAGACATTTCCTACTTATTACAAATGAGGAAACCACGGAATCTGTTTCTTTGTGTCTTGTTTATTTTACTTCGTAGGATTTTTCCATGTCTTTCCAGTTCCATGTGAATTTGAAGTATAGAATTCCACCGTGCATACATAAATCACATTTTGTCAATTCGTTCATCTACTGAGTGGCATATTGGTTTAAAACATGACTGCATATAAGTATCACTTAGTTTCATTCAAAAATGAGAGCTGTCACCTCCCCAGACATTCTAAAAGCATGATTTCTAAGTAAGATAGGATTTTATGGTGGTACGAGTTTTGAGATATCTGGATGAGTCTCATTTATATCTTGCACTGAATTAGGCAGGAAGATATCCAATATCATAGAGGATAAAAATGGTAGTGTCAAAAATATTTCCTTTGAGAAAGATATAGGAGCCTGCCAGAAGTATAAAATAGTTCAGATAATTTTGAAGTATTTAGAAATGCAAGGTCAAGTATGTCTCTTTAAATAATAATTATGTAAGTGGAAGGGCAAAAGAAGGGGAAGAGAATAAAATAAGTGACAGCAGATCATTGTCCCAATAGAATATAAAAAAACATAATCTACAACTTTCAAGTTAATGAGAGACCAATAGAATAAATGCAAAATATTTACTTGACTTTATCCTACTTTAATGCTCCAATGGCTTTCATAAAATGCAGATGCATAGTTTTGTGTCTTCTGTCATTTGCTAAAAGTTTCGTCCAGAAAAGGTTATCAATTACTTATAAATGATGCATAATTCCTAGGTATTTCAGTTATCACATACCCTCTTGATTGAGATATCTCTGTATAAACTCAAAATAACGGACAAAAAACCCTTAAAATAAACAGAAATCACATGTTTGTTTTAAACGCTGTAGTTTACAGAGTTTTTAGCCAAAACCAAAAACGTCTATTTAGATATTCTGCATTTTGTGTGAAGAATTTTTAACAATAGTTTATTTGCTGACATGTAATTCACTTGCAATATACTATCTCCTTTTATTGTATACACTTTAGTGCTTTGGAAGTGAATTGTACCTTCATAGGTTTTCAAAGCCTAATTTTCACAAACTTGCATTTCTCCAAATAGAAATGCTAAAAATTTTAGAACAGACATTAAAATAGATAAAAAAAATTCTGTTACTAGAATTTGTCCAGCATACATGCTCTGTAGTGTGTATTTTCAAAATTTTGGGGATTTTTTCCAGGGTCTCACACATACTATTTAAGTGCACTGTCAATGAACCACAATTCCCTGTCCAAATACTTTTTTTTACTTCTCTTTAATACATTCATAGAAGTATAATGAATTGATCCTATACAATTCTTTTTGACCTTTGAGACTTGAAAACTTGCTTGCTAAAATGATTTCAGTATTATACAAATGGATCACTATGAGTAGTTTATCAATTCTTCCACAATGCATTACTATATTTTGTGTCATCTTTTTATATTAGAGTCATACTAGTGATTTTTCTTTTTCTTTTTTCTAAGATACTAAAGAGGAACTTATTTCATATTCTCCTCTTATTGACTATTAATTTACACATGTTCTTTAAAGAAATATCCTATTCAGGAAAAATTATATAGAAATAGAAGATATAAAAATACTTAAGATTAAGAATCATTGTAGCATTCACATTTTAGCATTAACAAATATGTTACCTCCATCTGTTGGATATGTTTTCACTTCGGTTATAGTGTCCTTTGAATTATGAGTATAGTGTCATTTGGATTATGAAAGACTATCACTTGATATAATCCAGTATATTCTTGCTTTTCTTTAGCAACTAATGCTTTCCATTTAGAAACCTTTACTGATACAATGTCATGAATTTTTTATGTTTATCTCTTATAGGTTTTTACATCTCACATTTAGTTTGATAATCATTTTTTATTTTAAATTTTTGTATAAGGATTAAGGTAGGCCAGGTGCCTGTAGGTCATGCCTGTAATCCTAGCTAATCAGGAGTCTAAAATCTGAGGATCACGGTTTAAAGCCATACCGGGCAGGAAAGTCCATGAGACTCGTATTTCTAATGAACCACTAGAAAGCGAGAAGTGGTGCGGTGGC